>NW_024880067.1:0-38241 GCF_900700415.2 Clupea harengus
ATATATATTTCATAAGTTGAATTTGAATGTCACTTGCAGCCCAGTTATTCTTGTGTTATTTTGCACTTGCAGAGGCTTGATTGCTAATTTGAGTTACTTTTAAAACTTTATTTGCACTTTCTCTTTACCTTTTAAAAGCATATTTGCACTTTAATTTGTATTACTATTTAATTTATGTATTATGATTACATTTGTTACTCAAATACATTTGAAATTCAAATTCCAACATTTTGAGTCGTTATTTTAATTTGCTATGGGAAATAATCATTAGATTAGTCGATTAATCGAAAAATTAGTCGATAGATTAATCGATTACCAAAATAATCGTTAGTTGCAGCCCTGGGACGAGTGCATTATATATCTATAGGAGACTACTGAACCATGTTCTGGCAAAACCAATGCATTGATTTTTATTTAACCAGAACCAGGCAGATCAGCCAAGCGTCTGCATTACCAGATGCAGGCTGATGCATATTTGACATTGATCTGCTGCAACTGGAAATGCAAAATTAACCAGATCTGAGAATGCGTTATGGTTGAGACAGAACACTGGTCTGAATGTTAGTACCTGGGTGTCATCAGTGCAGATTCTATCCTAGGTCTCATGGCATGATCAACCTAATTCAACCATAACAAGAAAGACAAACAAACAAACAAAAAAAAAACCTGAGCTTGAGTCTCATCAGCATTTGCTGAAAACATTAACTAAACTGACTTCATCAGTGCCTGGGCAAACAGAACCCCCCCCCCCCCCCCCCCCCTCCCCTATTCTGGCAGCAGCTGATCAAACAGCAGTGATGGATCTCTGCTAGAATCTTGTTCAGTAGCCACTGCCTCATTAAGGTGACGGTCATGGTGGGCTTTGTGTGTAGAGGAGAAAACTGGCTTGCAGAAGTTCATGATCTGTGTGAAAAAAAGTGTACAAATGGTTGACGTGTGGGTGTGTAAGTATTAGGAAGCTGATGGTTTGTGTGTGTGTTTGTGTTAGGAGACTATTACGAATACGAACAGGACGACCGTACAGATGATGATGATGGAGAAGAGCCTATATTCTCAGAGGACGAGGCAGTGACTCAACGTGGCGTACGCCGTTCCCAAAGCGTCAAGATCACACGCTCCAAATTACGCAAGGACGTAAGTTAAAACACACACACACACACACACACACACACACACACACACACACACACACACACACACACACACACACTCTCACACTCAGAATACAGTGTGAGGCAATATTAGGGCCTTGTGTTTAATGTTCCTTATAAATTCATAAGCATTTTCATGAATGACCAATCACATCTGTGTGTGTGTGTGTGTAGGCTCGTTATGGCTCCCTGCGAATCAAAACCAAGAAAAGACCTGCACTGAACACCATCAACTATGCAACATAGAAGCAGCCCAGAGCAAGACTACTGATCTGAAGAGGCATTGGTGTTCTGGGATTGTGTGTGTGCGTGTATGCGTACATAAACAGCGTGTTTGTAAGTGTGTGTTTATTTGCACCGTACATTAGTATGTGCGTATGAGAGAGAGAGAGAGAGTGTGTGTGTGTGTGTGTGTGTGTGTGTGTGTGTGTGTGTGTGTGTGTGTGTGTGTGTGTGTGTGTGTGGTACATGTGTGTGTGTGTGTGTACATGCATGTGTGTGTACATGCATCTATGCATACATATGTATGTTTGTGTGTGTGTGTGTGTGTGTGTGTGTGTCCTAATAGAAACCCATGTCAGTGTTGGAGTGTAATCCAGTGCTTTGCATCTAGAACTTCTTTACTGGGTGGCGGGTTCCTCTGTCTCTCTCCTTTCTTCTCCACACTGAAAGACACCCTCACCCTGCCCCAAAAGTCGTTGCAATACTAAGTGTGGCTATTTATTACTATTATTTTTATCATCGAAGAAACATGTATCATATGTTCAGACAGAGGATATCACGGGGAGAGATTTGTATGTAGTTATTTTCATTTTTATTAGACTTTTTAAGTGTGTTTGCTTTCAGAGTAGATTTTTAATGTATCATGCTTCATGTCCATTTCCTGAATTGGAAGGATTCAAGGTACTATTTTCTTTTTCTCAGTAGTGCATTTTGTTTTTTGATGCATTCTTTCTCATTCTACTGGATGTGGGTCAGTTTTATATGTCTAGTATCTGTAAGCTGTCTATGTTACATGCTGCCTTGCAGGCTATATATTTGGAAGTAGCTTTTTTTGAGGAAATGTTTCAAGGACAATCTTAAATGAGTTAATTTATTCTTGCCGACACACTTGAAAGAGAACCTTCTACCAGCTGACCAAAAGTGTCCCTTAACTGCTCCCTTACGTGAGCTGAAATACCAAAACGAGTCAAAAAAAAGGGAATGGGTTTTTATTTTTTTTTAAATGTGTAAGTACGTGTTTGTATGAATGCATCTGAAAAGAGCCTGGCTAGTCCAGAACCCGCAGATGCAGTTTTGCTGAAAAAAAATTGTTGCAAGAAGAAGAAAACTCTTTTGCACATCAAGAGGTCCTGGTTCCTTCCCCTTCATCTCATTGAGGCTTGTTGTGATTGTCCTTAGGAGACTTGGAGAAGATGGCTCTCTCTCTCTCTCTCTCTCTCTCTCTCTCTCTCTCTCTCGCTCTCTCTCTCTCTCTCTCTCTCTCTTGCTCTCTGCACCAAAGTCGCTCTCTTGCTCGATCACACGCTCTCTTTCTCTCTTTTTTTTATTTTTTATCAGGTGTTCAGGCACTGACCGGTGTGGGACACTTGTGATTGGGTGATATATTTTGCTTTCTTTGTACAGGAATTGCACTAGTGTGATTTTTGAATAAAGTTTGAGAGAAATATTAATCCTTTGTCTAATCTTTCCCCAGCCACACTGTAGTTATACTGATGGTGATACGTGACTTAAGCGGTTATTTAGTCTTGCATCTTCAAGTCTGGTTGCCAGAGTCGAGTGTTCAGAGACCGTAATCCCCTCTGTAGCACGTTGCTTTCGAGAGGGGCATCTCTTCTAGCCCTTCAACTAATGAACCCCAGACCATGAGTACTGTGTTTAGAGGTGCGGGGGTCCTCTGTCACACCGGGTCGCTCTACATGTAAACCAGTGAGCCCTGTTAAAGAAGAACTCGGTTTCTGTCCTCCCAGTACATGCATCTTGTGTATTGTACCTCTGCCCCCACCCCACCACACACACACACACACACACGCACTACCACCACACACACACACACGCACTACCACCACACACACACACACACACGCACTACCACCACACACACACACACACACACACACGCACTACCACCACTCTCACACACACACACACTACCACCACTCACACACTCTCTCACACATACACACACTACCACCACTCACACACACACACACACTCTGAAATGAAGCATTTGGGTCTTCTGCCTTGGTCCTATACTCTCCTGGAAAGCAGCAGGAAGTTGTCTCCCTGCCTGGAAAGCATATCCATCCGTCATTTTTCTTTGTTTCCCTGTGAGGCATCTGAAACACCTCTGCACCTGGATGGATGTAGCCTGTCCCCGTCATAAATAGGCCTTTTCCCTAGAACCGTTCAAAGCTGCCGGTTCCGTACTTGTAGGAACGAGGCTATAAATCATAACTAGATTCCTCCTGTCCTTCGGTAGGTTATACCAACCGTCCTGCTTCAACACAGCCATCCCATCACACACAAACACTGACACACACACCCACACACACTGACTGAAAGGACTGCTTGAGAGCTGGTACTAGATCCTTTGTGAATCTGTGAAAAGCTTTTTGCCAAGTGCAATGCGGGTGTCAGGTTGAATTTGACACAGAAGGGTAACGTTTCCAGATGACTGAAGGGTGCTCAATCAGTTTGACTGAAGTCTTCGACATGTGTTTAAAAATGGCCTTGGCTAAAGTTGGGATAGCCTCCAAGAAAATGAAACAAGGTCACTAGAACATTTGGGCTTCCTTTTTACCCCATCCTATCAGTTACACTGATGTAAAAGCTTGTGCCCCAAAATATCATTTATTTTCCGGAAGAGTGACCAAATTATGGAAATTCAGATGAGACAACCGTGGTAGGGTAATTTTTAGATTGAGGGTTTGTTGATCCAAAACAGCTCAGAGCTAAACTGAATCATTAGTATTGGAGTCTATTTAGGAAAGCAATTATTTAACTTTACATCACTGGAACTTCTGACATTCTGACTTGCAACCTGCCCCAACCTCAAAATGAAAATAATATAGTTTTTCAGTAATTTCTACAAAACTTTGTAAATTTTCTCTTAAGGTTTTTGGCAAGTAGCTGCTGCACTTCCATTACTTATACTGACCATCAACATCCCTGAAATTGAAGGCTTGAACGATCATAATGTCTTAACCTTGTGTAAGAAGCCCTGTCAAGTTTCAGGTAAACCCAGAGACAACACGGAATGGAGACAGACAGCACATCAACACGCCTGTAGATCTGCGTTCCAGAGCAAGCCGAGTAGCTTGAGTCACAGCGCCCTCTTCAGGTCTTAAAACATACATACACGTAGGGGTCTTTTTTTCAAACAAACATATAGGCCTGTCATATAAAATATAGTGGATATTTAAAAGACACAGGGGTATGTTTTGAATATGCATGTGAGAGAATTTGTGTAATGTAGAAGAATTTAATATGTAACATATAGGCATAATTAGAGTAAACTGTATGTTATCAACAGCATACTAGTCATGACGTAGGTTCAGTTAGTCAGGTATTGAGGAGGAGGAAGAGGTGAGGAAGGTTTTAAGTATGGACAACACGGGAAAACGCTGTTATTGAAATGTCTGAGGCAATGGCCTTATCTTCTGGCAGTCATTCGGAAAGACAAAAACATAGTTAATAATAATTACGAATTAGCCGAAGTTTGCGTAGCAACCAATAACTTGCTAACTTCAAGTTAATAATAACACTGTTTACTCATCGTCAATTCATATATAATCATAGATAAAAAACACTTTTTTTTTTGATAACGGCATAAAGAGTTGCGAGAACGAACCGGCTACAATTACGATGCATTCGTGTAACAACCACCCGAGTAATGTCCGCACATCTTATCATAAGCGAAGCTCATCCATGTAGTATACTGTTCTGGCCACTTGAGGGCAGACTTTGGTTATATACATGGGGAAACTTACTAGGTACCTGTTGAGAAATCAACAAGTAAATCCATAAAGTCTACAATACATGTATGTTTTCTTGGACTTTTTACATTTTCCTCTTTAGTTTAGTCTTAACACTTAAGCTTTGGTTGAAAGGTCCAACGAACCATCTTGTTCAGTTTTACTTTCTGTGTGTGCACCTACTGGAGGCAAGGCCATAAGGTGAGTACTCCTGACAGGTTAGTTACCATTAGGTGGCGCTATAATAAAGGTAATTACTCCTTCAGTCCCCGCTACCTTCCACCATTGTGTTGGCTGTGGTCTCGCATGGTCTCATATGAGAGTTTTATCCCAGCCTTTCTGAAAACATGCACAATATTGCTAAATCCCATGTTATGAGGGGGAAAGCAATGATGTTTTTAGAACATTGGGATGATATTTGGGCTGCTCTAGAAATCCCTACAATAGGTGTCTATAATGCAACTCTCTGGTCACGACCAGATCAAACTTGAAGAGATGACCAATCGACCCCAACCATGTTTTCCCGAGTCCCTGAATGAATTCACATGCTGGTGTCAGAGGGGCAATGAAAGAGGCACATGACCATGCAGTAATCTCAGTCAGAGCTGTTTTCCTGTGACACACACACACACACACACACACACACACACAGACACACAGACACACACACAGAGAACAGCAGCAGAACGTTTTTATATCACTCATCCTGTTTGTGGGTGTTAGAATGTGACTGTCACAACGTCTTGCTAAGCCAGCCCACAATTACTAATGTGCATGGATTTTATTAAAGCGGGAATTACTGCAGTAAAAGTGTGTGTGAGTGTGATGTGTGTGTGAGTGTGGTGTGTGTTTGTGTGCATGTGAGTGTGGTGTGTGTATGTGTGCATGTGTGTGTATGAGTGTGGTGTGTGTATGTTTGAGTGTAGTGTGCGTGTGTGTGTGTGTGTAGGTAATGTGAGTCTGCACCAGTGGCTTTTTATGGAGTATAACACCAAAAGAGTGTGTTGGTGTTACTTATGGTGTTTATTTATATTCTATCTATAACTGTGATTGTGTGTGCTAACCTGTGCTTATTTATAGTATATCTGTAACTGTGATTGCGTGAGCTAACCTGTGCTTATTTATAGTATATCTGTAACTGTGATTGCGTGAGCTAACCTGTGCTTATTTATAGTATATCTGTAACTGTGATTGCGTGAGCTAACCTGTGCTTATTTATAGTATATCTGTAACTGTGATTGCGTGAGCTAACCTGTGCTTATTTATATTATATCTGTAACTGTGATTGTGTGTGCTAACCTGTGCTTATTTATAGTATATCTGTAACTGTGATTGTGTGTGCCAACCTGTGCTTATTTATAGTATATCTGTAACTGTGATTGCGTGAGCTAACCTGTGCTTATTTATATTATATCTGTAACTGTGATTGTGTGAGCTAACCTGTGCTTATTTATATTATATCTGTAACTGTGATTGCGTGAGCTAACCTGTGCTTATTTATAGTATATCTGTAACTGTGATTGTGTGTGCCAACCTGTGGTCATGGCTGGGAACGCGGGCGTTTATTTCCGTTTACCTATCATTGCAATTGACTGTGCTGAGCTGTGCTTTTAACTGTATGTGTGTTTTCATCTTGTTGTACCTGTGTCAGTGTTGTTGCGAGTATTAACCTATGTGGGCAGCTGTGACTGTGTATTGTGTTGTGTAAGTGTATGTGCGAACACTGCCAGCTCACCATTAGGGACATAGCAGTAGACCGTCACCCCCTCACACCCCTGTGTCCTGCCGGGGGCTCACACTTTCACCACGCCCCAGTCAGAGTGCTCCTGCTTGGGCTGGAGGAGGCCCGTCGGCGGGTCGGATGGAGGATGTGGTGGCCCCCACACACCTCGGCCCCTCGGTCCCTGGGCCCCCACACACCTCGGCCCCTCGGCCCCTGGGCCCCCACACACCCCGGTCCTCGGCCCCTGGGCCCCCACACGGCCACTACAGGGTGGATTCCACACGCCGCCGAAGACACAAGTTCATAAGCGGGGTTCACTGGGAGGTCAGCCACACTCTCAGGCACCCGCAGTTATGACTCTCCCTCTCTCTTTCCTTCTCCCTGTTTTCCGCTTTCTCCCATTCCCTCTCTCTCTCTCCCTCTCTCTCTTCCAGTCCCTCTCTACCTCTTTCTGTCTTTCTCTTTCCTTCTCTCGCTCTCTGTTTCTCTCTCTCTCTCTCTCTCCCTCCCTCTCTCCCTCTTTCTCTGCCACTGTTACACAAATGGCTCTTTAATTGCTTGAATTATAAGGTGCTTGTGTCTCCTCTCCGTCTCTCTTTTTTCCATTCATTCAATCTTTCTCTCACTCTTTCTCTGCCTCCCTCTTTCCCCATCGTCCTTCTGACCCCTCAGAGACCACTCAGGTGGGTGGGAGTGTGTGTGTGTGTGTGGGTGTGTGTGTGTAGGGGGGGTGGGGGGGGGGGTAAAAAGAGGAGGAGCGAAGTCTACAGTGACCCACGGCTGAACTTTGCGAGGACTTCCTCTTGCCTCAGCAGACAGCTCTAGGAGTACAGATGGTTCTCTCTCTCCCTCTCTCTTTCTTTTCCCCTCCCTCCTTCTCTCGCTCAGCCACTCCTTACCATTCGTCTACCACACATTATCTGCATTTGCTGTTGTTGTTGTCCCTCCTCCCCCGCTCTGTTTGGAGAGAAGTTATCACGACACTTTAGGGCACAGAGGGGTCAGCTGGCTCCTGTGTGTGTGTGTGTGTGTGTGTGTGTGTGTGTGTGTGTGTGTGTGTGTGTGTGTGTGTGTGTGTGTGTGTGTGGCTGTGTGTGGCTGCTAGTCTTGGAGAGGACTTTGGAAATAAGAAAAGGAAAAAAAAAACAGATTGCAGGGCTGTCATTTTTTGTTCCTGAAAATGTATGTAATTTTCCCTAATGACACAAGCACATGCAAACACGCCAGAGAAGGGCAGGCGGAAAGCCAGAGAGAGAAACAGATAGGGGAGGGATAGAGAGAGAGAGAGGGAGAGACAGAGGGAGAGACAGAGAGAGAGACAGAGAGAGAGAGAGAGTTGGTTCTAGCGACGTTGTATTGAGTTTGTATAGAGTTATTGTATTGTGAATAAAGCGTATTGGTGTTCATGCCAAAGGAGAAAATAATCTCTCCTGGTATAGTGTGGTGTGTGATGACTGAACACATCTCTGTTTTCTGTAAAACAACAACAAGGATAAGAACACTTGTCTGGCCCCAGTGGAGCAGGCCTCTCTGAGTGAAGTGTGCCAAGTGCGTAAGAGTGAGCAGGCCAAGCCAAGCCAAGCCAAGCCAACCCGAGCCAAGCCAGGCCGGCCCAGTGCACAGTAGTCAGTCAGGGGGACTAAACTAACACAGGGAGCCTTCAAAGGCGGAAGGGGCGTCATAAATCCATGCCGGCAACAGCAGGCAGTGTACCTCCTTAGCTTCTCTCCTTAGCAGAGTGTGTGTGTGTGTATGTGTGTGTGAGAGAGAGAGAGACAGAGAAAAGGAGAGCGAGGTATACGTATATACAGAGAGAGAGAGAGAGAGTGTATGTGGGCATGGTACACCTCTGTATGTGTGTGTATGTATGCGTGTGTGTGTAAGAGAGAAATTCTGTGTGTGTGTGTACGTATGCGTGTGTGTGGTGCGGGGCAGCAGGAGGTTACAGCTGCCCCTCCCAGGCTGTTCCTGAGCCAATGGTGGGTGGGTAACACACTGCTGAGATGGCCGAGTGGACAGGTGTCTGCGTACCTGTCTGTCTGCCTACCTGTCTGTCAACCTGCTAATCTACCCTCTTCCTTCCACTTCTACTCTGTCTGTCCATCCAAAATATATAACCCTGTGTGTGTGTGTGTGTGTGGGTGTGGGTGTGTGTGTGTGTGTGTGTGTGTGTGTGTGTGTGTGTGTGTGTGTGTGTGTGTGTGTGTGTGTGTGTGTGTGTGTGTACCTGTCGGGTTTCTATACCTGTTGACCTCTTTTTTTCAGAGTTTGTCTCTTGTCTGGCAGACCATTAATACTTTAGCCCCGAAGGCAGTCAGACTAAAAACATTCTCCCTCCTACTCACTTACTTTCTCCCCCCCCCCCCCCACACACACACACACTCACACACTCTATCTCTCTCTCTCTCTCCATCTTTGTCTTACTTACTCTCTCAACCTCTGTCTCTCTTTTTCTCTGTTTCTACCTTTCTCTCACTCTTCCTTGCTCACCCTGTCTATCTACCCCCCACCCCCAGCCCCACCCCCACCCTCTCTCTGTTTTCTGACAGCCGTGCAGGAGGGCCAGATCGCAGCCCTGTGCAAATGTGTCCTATATGAAGTGTGAAATGTGGACGGCCTCTCCCAGTGTGAGAGACAAAGGTGACTGGCCTGTTTTCTTTTCTTTTCCTTTTTTTAGTTTTGGGTGCTTAACGGGAGCAATCCACGTCCAGCCAAATGGAGGCATCCTTTACACACACACACACACACACACACACACACAGTCACACACATGCGCACGTCCGCAGTGCACACAGCTGTTACTCTCAAGCCCTGGCCTGACGGCCACCAATAAACAAGTAAAGTTCACATTCTTAAAGGTGCGGGGGTCAAGACCTCAAAATAAAGCAGACAAATCTGATGAGGGAATCAGCGCATGTCAGGGTGGGGTGGGGTGGGGGGGGTGAGTTTGGGGGGTGGACCAGGGGGTAATCGGAGGGCAGAAGGGAGAAGCTGCCTGCGTTTCTGGGAGATTTCCTTTGGTTGTCCCTTTGCCGACCTCCCTCCCGACCCCCCCCCCCCCCCCCTCCTCAGATGAATGAGGTGTGTGTGTGTGTGTGTGTGTGTGTTAGGCACCAGTTTACTGACTCCATGATGCCCTGGTTCTCTAATATCTCCATAGCAGGTGTTGTGCTACCTCCTCCGTGCCACACACACCCTCCACCCCCACCACACACACACATATATACACACACACTCACAAACATACGCACACACTCACATGCACACGTGCACACATGCACACACACAGACACACACACGCACAAGGCAAAGCCCCAGAGGCCAATTTTTACACACTTCTGGCATGAGGCCATGGCTCCTGGGGAAAATTGTCAGAGGTAGCCACAACCCAAAACGTCGAAACAGACCCCTTTCTCCCCCAACCCTACACACACACACACACACACAAACACACACTCTCCCTCTCTCTCTCACACCCACACAGACTCACACACACATATACTTACTCTCTCTATCTCGTCCACACACACACACACACACACACACACACACACACACACACACTCTCTCTCTCTCTCTCTGTCTCTCGCTCACCCACACAGAGCGGCTCACCTCCCACCAGAGCTCTCCAGCATGAACTCCGTCTCACCGCCTGACCTGATGTTATCTGCTCCTTTCACACTCGCTGCAACCTCTGGTTGTAATTACACCGTGTAATGGAGCATCCTGTCAGCTCAGTAGCTGAGGCCCATACATCTCTCTCTCTCTCTCTCATTCTCTCTCTGTTTCACTCACTCTTTCTCTCTGTCTTTCTCACTCTCTTCTCTCCCTCCCTCCCTCCTCTCTGTCTCTCCTTCTCTCTTTTGTCCGCTCTTTCTCTGCTTCTCTCCCTTCATTCACTCGTTCTCTTTCTCACATACACAGACTACCGTTTCTCTTTCACAGTTTTTTGTCTTTTTTTTATCCTCTTCTTTTATCTTTCTCTCAAAATATCATTACTCTCTCTCTCATTTTCATATCATTTTTATTTATATGTTGCACTTTTCTTGTCTTTCTTTCCTCCCTCTAATTCCCTCTCAGTCAGAGATGTAGTGCTGCTGTCGAAAAATAAAGGTAAACAGAGGTACACAAGTAAACAGAGACACAACATTCCCACTCTAAAAATAAACATTACCTAGGTAAAGGAGTACAGGTCAATACACCAAGATTGTGTTGGCCACCTGCCTTCATCAGATAAACAGGTCTTTCTTTCTTAGTTCATCTCTTCAACTTGTGGTCTCAGTCCATTGCTTCTCTTTTCTGCATTATGTATGTGTATTCTCTCTCTCTCTCTCTCTCTCTCTTTCTCTTCTCTCTCTGTCTCTCTCCCTCACTCATTTGCTCTTTGTGTGGGTCTGCCAAGTCTGCCTCTGTTGTCATGGTGAGGGATATCAGAGGTGACAGCCACGTAAAAAACCCTTCAGCCGGAAAACCACCACACCAGCTTGGCCTCTCCCATCCAATCCTCTCTTTCTCTTGCTGATCCCTCTCTCTCTCTCTCTTTCTCTCTTTCTCTCTCTCTCCCTGTCCATCAATGGCCCCTTGCCCAGTCCTGCAGGTGCAGTAAGAAAAATTCTGTAACAGATCAGATGAGTGCAGCTGATTCGGCGGCGGGACCCAATCAGATCACTATGGTGAGCAGGTCGAACCAATTAGCTGTCATCTAAAACTTGTTGCGTTGTTAACTGACAGTGTAGGCTCTGTTGAAACTTGGGCCGTAAAGTTTATCAATAAAAGTAGTTCACAAGTGTTTTGTTTTATTAGTTCTTTAGTTTTTAGCAATATAATATTAGGATTCCTTTCACTGTGAGCTGAAGGCCACACACACACACACACACACACACACACACAGATACACAGATACACAGACACAAACACAAACTTGGCCATGGTACAACAGTGACTTACCTAAGTGAATTCTTTGGCCTTTGCTTTTGTGTGAACTCACTCGAGATGACCTAGATGTGCCTGGAGCGCAGCGAGAGAACAACGACAACAAAAACAATGACAACAACAACAAAAACAACAACATGGCTGACCTGGAAAGCAGCAGACTGTGACACTATCACCTTCATTCTCATCATTTCCGTACTCCGTAACTGGCGTCGGCCGAACTGAATCTCACGGAGCAGCCAACCGGTCAGATCATGATTGGCTGGAGTTCAAAAAGACACATAACATGGAGTTTAAGGCCAGTGTTTTTTCTGCGAGTGCGCAACGGTCCAAGTGGCATACATTTTCGTTATCAGAAGGTGTATGCACGGCACTGTGCAAACATCTGTGTGCCCTCCAAGTTTCATGTTCCAAAACAGTGTCTTATGATCACCAAACCGATCACCATAATCACAAAACCGATCACCATGAGCACCATTTCTTATCAGAGAAGCAAAACATTGATTGCTGTTTTGGAACGTTACACATTAAGCCTTTTCTTTATAATAGACAGAGAGGAAAACGCTTAATGTAAGATAATGGTTTTTATTCTTTGACAAGTGTAACAGTTTATGACAAGTCATGTCCGAGGGAAATTTGGTGGTCCTTGATCGTTGTTTTGGAACATTAAGCCATGTTAAGCCTTTACATGTTCAGTGTTTTCTAGAATGTCCCCCTAGAAAGTGGACTCCAAGCAGCTGTCCATGTGCACGGCTGCAACCGATTATAACTAAAGCCCAAAGAGGAGTCCTGTACATTATCTAAAGGAGTTTACAAGAACTGTGACAAGAACAAGAACAAGTTTACAAGAACAAGGCTGTTCTTTGTAATAGTTATAGACAAAGTTATAACCAAAAAGGTTTTGAATGAATTCTTCCTGCTTTAATACCTGGCTGACCATTAGCAGATGGGCCCATCTTTTGTGCTGGGTTTTGCTCAAGGTTTCTTCCTGTTAAAAGGGAAATTTTCCCTGCTCTGATGTACCGTATGCAATTATTGACTTTGCTGAATACATTTTCAATTGACAAATTCACAAATGACTCTGACTCCAAGGGGGGGGGGATCCTCTATGTTCTTCTGGGAAATGTTCACGTTAAAGCTCGTTAACAGAATTGAAATGTATCTATAGTGCCGTGGACCATTCCCATTCCCTCAGGGCCCAGGGAGCCTACGGAGCCCCCACAGCAAGCACACAGGCAACAGTGGCAAGGAAACCTTGAGCAGAACCCTCTCGGAATGCTTTTAACTATCCGCGTTATCGCATTTCTCAGAGTCAGAAGAGACAGTTTTGCCGTAGAGGTTTTAGCTCCACGTGGGAAAAGCATAAGTGGTGGTTTTACATGTGAAACCCCCCCCCCCCCCCCCCCCCTGAGAGTCCCAGTCATTTGTGGACTGAGGAAGTATTAATCAAAGTCAAAGACAGCATGCTATAAATCAGAGCTTAAGCTGGGGTCGCAGATACACACAAGGGCCGCGGTGAAACAGGAGTACTGTACCACACAGTCAGGCTCTCAGGGGCCCTTATAATGGAGAGTTCTTCATGTGGGAAAACACACAGATCTCACTTCTTCTGAGAGTTGAGCGTTTGTCATCACTGGTATTTTGGATTTGTGAATTAAGGAAAGTGTTGCACCACCATGGTAGTTCTCACGTAATCACACTGGGAGACTAATACCCCGTTTACACGATGGGAAAACGCATATATTTTCACGCGTTTTGGCCTTTCATTTACACGAAAACGGAGGTTTTATCACGGAAAACGATCATTTCTAAAAACTCCGGCCAAAGTGGAGATTTCTGAAAACTCCGTTTTAGTGTTTGCGTGTGAACTAGGTCAAACGGAGTTTTAGGTTCTCAAACGTCACAGTATGCGACTAAAAATGCATCACATCATGTGTCCTATTGTTTACAGTTAGTTTGCTTACTGATCATGGATGCTGTTAAGGTAGTGCTCATTTATACGTTAATGCAAACGCCTGTTTGTATTTACAAACACAACTGCTTTTTCTATATGGAGGAGCAGAGGCGAAGAACTGCACGGAGGTCAGCAGTCTTTCTACTGCTTTCACTCCCAAGACGTAGGCTACATTGCCTGCCAACGTCGCCACCGGACGGTTTTGGATCCGACCAGGGCGAACTGCTGTCTGGTGGGAAAACTTCGAGAAAGAAGTCGTCCTCCCGGACGAAATGGCATGAGAACTTCCGAATGTTGCGCTCATCACTACTGTCTCTTTCGGAGTTACTGCATCCCTCCATAGAAGGGCGTATTTATGCGGGCTCATGTAAACAGAAACTTTTTTGAAAACGATGTTGTGTGTACGACGTTCTTTTTGAAAACGGAGGGGCAGAAATATTCGTTTCTGTAAATACCCGGCTATGTGTAAATGTGGTCTAAGAGTGTAATGCCATGGACCAGTGAAGAAGTCAGGAGAGTAGCTGACTGTGAGGCAGTCTGGCCCAGGTCTGGCCAGGCTATTGGTGGAGGGTGGCAGGCTGTCTGCACTGTTTTAAGTTCATGGCGTTTTAATCCGCTCAGTTGTTTGACAGGGCCCACAGAAAGGGTGGGGTGGAGTTATGGGGAGGGGGGCAGTTTTAGGGGTGATGGGGTGGGGAGGGGTGGGTGGTGGCATGAGGGGGTTTAATCAGCCGTAAGGAAACTGTAATAGGGGTGATCCAAGTTCAGTTGTTACATAACACACACACACACACACACACACACACACACACGAACACACACACACCCTTGGAGGTCTGTTCACATTTGAATACAATTTATGCAAATTAACCCAGCATTCCACAGCATGAGGCAGGGCAAGAGTGAACAACCAGTGCCGACAGCAATTAGAAACACAACTGCTTCCTTATTTGATTTTTTTTTTCACAAACCCGTTAGATAACCTTACTAAACTTTGGTCACCGAGTCTCGAATAATCACCACAACAACGTTTTTGTCCCTGCCACCGAGCCCGGCAACACAGGTTTTGTGAATGAGCAAAAGGGGCCTTTTTCAGGGTCACTTCACCTAACGAATCACCCCTTCCCTCCCCCCCCCCCCCCCCCCCCCCCCACCCCCACTTCGGCTCGGGCCAGTAGGGTTCAGTAGGATTGTTTGCCACCTTCTGGTCCAGGTCCCGATCGCCGCACAAACCCAAGCCCGTCTGTGAATAGCTTTGGCGAAACAGAGGGCTTTTTCTGGCCCCCTTTGATATGCTGGTGAAAAGCCGTGGCAACCCGGAGACCGAGTTCCGAACCGAGTCAGGGTTCATTTGTAGTTCAGGAGGGTATCCAGGGGCGACGAGGAACGAGCGTTGCCCTCATGGCTCTGTTTTCACACACAGCACGACCAACAATGCGGCTCTCGACACAGACCCAGAGAACAGCCGACGTCAGGAACAGAACCGGCCCAAATCGGACCCTGACGTGGCTCGGGCCTGCTCCATGCAGAGCTGAAGTCCAGGGAGACACATTTGCTGCTGCTGTGTTCAATAAACTCTAAGATGAGATTTTACCAAAATGGCTCTGCCATGTCCAGTCTCTGACTCTGTTGAATAACTCAAATTACAAAATACACAATCGGTTGTGATTGTCCAAAAACACTCAGAATAAATGAAGTAAAGGTTAATTTGCCATTTTGTTGCTTTGTTGAAGCAGTAGACAGGTATGTGTAAATACACAAGGTCAGGCGTTCATCACAAACTTGAGCAATGTCTCTGCAATGAACAGAAAAAGTGTGTGTGGGGGGGGGGGGGGAGGAGAGACAGACCAGTTCATTTGTCATCCTGATAACTAACCCCGTATTCTATCCTAGGTGGATGGGTGGAGATGGATGATGGTCTCACATAGGCTGATACAGTATCTTAAAAAGAGAGGCCAGAGAGAGAGAGAGTGGACAGAGAGAGATAGAGAGAGGGAGAGAGAGAGAGAGAGAGAGAGAGGGAGAGAGAGAAAGGCCAGAGTTGTCCCACAAGTGTCATCTCATCTCTGCCTCGTCTAACATGGATAATAACGGCCTAGTAGCTTCCCTCTTTCCTTTCAGCGATAAGCTGCTTTATCAAAGACTCCTCTTTCTTTCTTTCTTTCTCTCGCTCTTTCTTTCTTTCTCTCTCTCGCTCTTGCTAAATTGGACCCAGCTTGTGTTCAGTCTGTTTCTGGTCTTCGGTGCTCCTGACCGATTTTAGCCTGTCATCACCGACGTCTCAGAAGACCTCATTTAGAGGTCATAACAAGGTAGGGATCAAAAGAAAATCCCTCTGTATTTTGCCTGGTGATCGTGAAATCTTAAGCACAATCTCACAGGTCAATGATACACTCCTATCCGATGGAACTGTCCTCCCCAAAACCCCAAAAAGGACCTGAGACATTGAATGTAACAGATGTGCGTTAAGCTGAATGTATGGAAAGCCTCTTGACTTTCTTTGCCATCTGTTTGCCAAGCTCCTTGAGACAATTGTATTGTTTTGGCGCTATATATATATAAAATGTAATTGAATCTCTGCACTGGTTGTTTGGTTCTGCTGAAGTGACTTTTATAAACTTTTAGAACTTTTTTGCAGCACCTTTTGGTTCACGGATACAGGACGTGTATGTTGACTCACAACACTGTTACCTACAAAGAAGGATCTGCTCTTGAAAGAGAAAAAAACCCTTCTTTTTTTGGATAATATATATAAATAATATATAAATAATCCTGTAGCATACTCACACAATTCACATCCAAGAACTCAGCAGCCCCTCAGCCCTTGGCTGCGCTGTAACCCTGAGCTGGGATGTATATTTTGAGGGTGAAGGAAGGCGTTTGGAGGACACAAACAGCTTTCAGAATGATGGCTTACGTTGCGTGTGGATTCTGGCTGAGCTCAGACCTGCAGCAAAACAGAGCGTCTCTCTCGCTGATGGATGGAGAGGGACAGAGGAGCCCTCTCAAGGTGAAGCAGAGGGCAATGCTGGGAGAATTCTTCTGTGTGTGTGTGTGTGTGTGTGTGTGTGTGTGTGTGTGTGTGTGTGAAAGAGGAAGACAGAGATCTGGTGTGTGTGTGCTCATGGGTTTTTGGAAGAATCCTGCAGTATGTCTAGTCCCCTCTACAAGTGTTGGCGCTCCGGGTAAAGATGATAAAAAAAGGCTTACAAGAAATTCTCCTTTTGGGTAAGAAAAATCATAATTTAAATTAATTTATTCTGAGAAAAAAGTCCCTTATCAAGAAATACAAGAAAATGTGCCACAATTATTAGCTCCCCTAGAAATTCTTATAAAACATTATTTAACTGAAGCATTTTTTTCCATTTATATTTTACCTTAAATTGATCAGAGTGTTTAGGAACTTTAAAATCCGTAATCCATGACTTTCTGATTCACTGGGGTATAAGTGTGAATTGACACTGAGGTGAAATTCCCTTATTCATTTTTCAACATGGGAAAGATAAGAAAGATAACACAACAATCAAATAAGGGAAACGTGTGTTGACCTTCATAAGTCAGGGAATGGCTATGAAAATTAGCTACTCACCTGGAAAAGCCCATATCTACCATAGATATTACCATAAATTCAAATCAACAAACAAACAACAAACAAACAAGGCTGACTTCAGTCAGTTTATTGTGGCACAAACGACACACAGCAACACACACGTGCCTTTTAGGTGGCAACACAGGACACACACACACAAACACACACACGCAGGCAGGCCGAGGTCGCCGTGGAATTTTTCCGGTGCATTTTTCCCATCCCGGACTGTCCTTTCTCCACCCCCGGAGCTGTTACAACTGGAATTGTTACAAACTTGCTTGGAAGAGGAGCCACGTTTATCTTGCCCCCTCACACAGTGGGAAGGATGGTAAGAGAGGCAAAAAGAAAAAAAGATCCCCAAGGCTCACTGTTGACAAATTTCAGAAAAAAGGTAGCATCTTGGGGTCACCTAGTCTCCAAATGTACCATCAGATGCCGCCTCCATGCCAGCAGATTATTTTGGAAGGCATGCCAGACAAAAGCCTTTCCTGTCATGTAACCACAAATGTAAGCACCTGGAGTTCGCTAAATGCTACTGGGGCTTTGACTTGGGTTTATGGTCAGATGAAACCAAAATTGGAAACACTCATGGTGGGTTTGGCATGGAAAGAGGGATGACTTTACTGAAAAGAAATCTGATCCCCAGTGTTAAGCCTGGTGGAGGGGCTGTGATGTTGTGGGGCTGTTTTTCCTCCAAAGGCCCTGGGAACCTCGTTAGGGTACATGGCATCATGGACTCCATGAAATACCAGGGCAGTTAAAATCAAAATCTGGCAGCCTTTGCCAAGAGACTAAAACTGAGTCATCAATGAGTCTTCCAGCAGGATAGTGATGTCATGAATAATACAAAAATGGTTTGCTGAACCACAAAATCAAGCTTCTGTCATGGGCCATCTCAGTCCCCTGGCCTAAACCTGGCGGATGAGCTGAAGAGGAGAGGACCCTAGGGACCCTGAATGAATCGAGAGTCTCTAAAGAGGAATGGTGGCAAGTTCCCTGCTCTACAACCTTATAAGATGTTATACACTCTTTGTTTTATTGACAAAGGGAGGTTGTACAAAGTATTTTTTCTCAAAACAAGGTTGTTTTTTTTTTCCTCATTATTTCAGCGTGAGACTAAGATAATTCACCAAAAGGTACATTTTTTATTTCTTATTATACATTTGAATTCTTTTTTACTTTATTCTTTATTTGTATAACTCTTTTTACTCATCTTTTACCAGGGGTGCCAGTAATTGTGGAGGGGACTGTAACCCTGATGGTGTGCATATCTGTGCATGCAGGGGCATCCATGTGAACTCCTGTAACAAATAGCCATGTCAACGTCGTGTGTGTGAGTATCTGTGTGTGTGTTGGTGTGTGTGTGTGTGTGTGTAGGACAGAGACAGACCATGCGGGCCTGTAAGGGCTCCTTCTCCTTTTCTCTGACCTCCGGACAGATGCCTTAGCAAAGGCGTCACGAGGCCACCAGTCACCTTTCCACTCTTCTCCTCGCCTCCTCTTCTTCCCTCTCTCTCTTCCTCTCCTCTCTTCTCGTCTCCTGTCCCTCCTCTCATGCTGTGGCGAGCTTGTGCTTTTCTGCATCTCCTTCTCTCCTCGCTCTCACCCTCCCCTCTCATCTCTACAAAGGAGACCAGACAAGCCCTTTGATGGTGACAATGAAAGATGGCCCGATGCTAAAACAAATAGGAGGGGGGGTGTCTATGATTGATCATGTGATGCATGGCCCCAGCAAAAGTGAAAATGGATGATGGAATGTGAGGTTGGGGTGTGAGGGGTAGGGTTAGGGTGGTGGCGGTGGGTATAGGGTTGTTAAGGTCTCTTCGTAGACACAGCTAATGGATCTCACAGGGTGATGAGAAGGCTTACCTGAAGAGCAAGCGCTGAAACCTGGTGAATGTGACCTCAGGGGCTCAGAATGCAGTTCCATCCTGGCGCTTCACACAGTGGTGCTTTTTTTTTCAGCCATCCTCCGCACTCCAACCAAACCCATGCAAGGGGCATCATTAACGTAACACACACCTCACCGATAAAGTGCTGCTGACCTTTGACATGTCACATAAATATTTTTCCCCACTCGGGTTACCCAGAGTTCCGCCACCAGCAGACCCAGAGCTGATAGAAAGTTCTTCTTCTTCCCTCTTTTTTTCCTTTCCGCATTTTTGAGACACAAAAGAAAAGAAAAAAACGGTCTGAATACGTCAGGTTGCACTCGTTTCACCCAGTCTTTGGGCCACGTTAGCGCAAGCCTATTGTACCCTTGTTTGTGTTGTTAGCATCTCTTTAGAGTGGCAAGTAAATCCCCTGTAGCCACTTGGCTAATTGCCTTCTTGTCTCTCTCTCCCTCCCTCCCTTTCCCCTCACTCCCCAGACCAGACGCATTGAGGGCCTGTAAACAAGGCCCGAATCAAAGCATTTTTAACGTGAGGGGCGGCTCTGTTTGCGCCAGTTTTTACGACCCCTAGAAGGGGGGAGTGGGGGGGGTGATGATCTGAAAGTGCTACTGTCCCACTTGATGACCCAACCCCCCCCCCCCCCCCCCGCCACACCTCCTTCCCGGTCCCCTGTCTCTCCTCAAACTCCTTTAGACACACACCTCAGCCCTAACATTACGGCCCGAGTGTGACTGGGGCGTAAAATGCAAAGTGGGTCCCGGCAACAGCGCGCCAGGGAACAGCCGGTTCAAAGGGAATGACAGGAACAATAGGGAAGGCACTGGCTAATTGCCATGCTAATTCCTTATTCCTTACCCGAGGGTCACTTTCAGGAGGTGGGTTAGAAAGTTACGAGCTCCAGGAATGCCAACCAGGAGGTGCGTCTGCGGTGGGGGGTGGTTTGCGGAGTTAATGATTTTAATGTCCACTCAAGCGGCCATTTTGCAGTGACACTGTTGCTTAACAAACAAACCAATGTAATCAGACATGACTGGTTTTAGTAACACGCTAAAGTTGGTGAACAAGAAGAGGAGAGAGACTGCAGAGAGAACATTTGAGTGACGCCTTCTCGTCATCCACCTGTTGCGTCTCCTCGGCCACTCCTTCGTCTCCTTCGTTTCTAGCTTTCTCTTTATTCACCTGGCGGAACCTTTTACCTGGCGGACTCTTTTACCTGAAGTGGCCACCAAGTCAGTTACAACGCAAGCAACTATCCAAACCAAGGAGAAGACATTAAAAAGCAAGCTGGCACGAGAGAAATGTTTCAGTTGTAAGTGGGGTGTAAATGCTAGATAAGGCTCTCTCTCTCTCTCTCTGTGGCGAATTCCTTTCGGCAATTACCCCCCTGGACCCTCAACTCTCAACCACGTCCCCAATTTAGCCCACCTGCCCCCTCCCAACCCTCGTTTGTAAAGTGGCCAGAGACAAAGACCATCTCCCTTCTTGACAGGATGCAAGCGGCTCTGTGGCACAAAGCAGACCGCGTCCCCACTCAACCCCCCCCCCCGCCCACTCCTCTAGACGTGGAGGCTCCAGCTTAATGGCGTCCCTTGTGGCAGGTAGCCACTTCAGATGCCTCTTGCCCGTTAAACGACACCTTATCAGGGGAGGGCAGCACTCCTTCTGTCCATTCCTTTCGCCTCGTCTCGTCTGTTCTTGTGTCTTTTATTCCTTTTCCGAGGGGTGAGGCGAGGTTTGCGGCATTCACAGCCGGGGCTGTTCGGCTCGTTGCAAAGCTTTGAACACACCCCTGATTGCTGGTCATATTCTTTTCAAGGGTTTGAGGTCCTGTGATAAAACTGGAGCGAACACCAAATGTCAATCTGTTTCCCTTTTTTTTTTAAACACATCTTCTGAATGGTTAGTTGATTTCTACAGCATGTCTGCCATACACAAAGGTAATTTTGAACTTGTTAGCTTGTCCTTTGGAATGTTTTATTTAGTTGTTCAGGTGCAAGAGAGTGTAAGTGAGCATTGTACAGATGAACAAGGACAGGATTGATGGTGAAAGCAAAACATTAGTGATGCATGTTTGGAAACATTGCTTAAAGCCTGTATCCTTCCCTATCAATATTGAATATTCATTGAATATTAAATCAATATCAAAACTGAATATTCACTCCAACAATAAGTGAGCGGAGGAAGCTTGAGATTCTATTTGACCAGGCTCTCATTCCACGCTAAAGGTTTACCCAAATGTGTTTTCTAAAATATCCTGTCAACCTTGGGCAAATACGACACAGACCCCCCCCCCCACAGCTTATCCATCCAGTCTGGCTTGTTGTGGTCGTTGTCTTGTCAGTGGAATAAAAGCTGGCTAGTGGCAGGCCGTCAAAGCGGTGCAGGCCTAGAGAAGAGAAGGATGAGAGGGGGTATAAATCAAGATGCCAGCGGAGAGGATGAAGCATTGCCTTTTAATAGGCCATAAATAAGAATTAGCATCACAGGGGATGTGTTAGGGTCAGTGGAGGACAGGGAGGAGTGGCAGGGTTTGCACACACACACACACACACACACACACACACACACACACACACACACACACACACACCACACACACACACACACACAAAGTTCACCATAAGACACTCTGGTCTCTCACAAGTTTGTCAAGAGACATACACACACATTTAGAATTCACCAGTAGAATCTCTCTCTTTCTCTCTCTCACACACACACACTGACGCTCAAACACACACACACACACACACACACACACACACACACACACACAAAGTTCACCATAAGACACTCTGGTCAGGGGCTCTGACTGGTTTCCCAGATGCGCGCCCCCATTCCCCCCCCCCTAACCCCCCATCTGTTCCTGTCTGTCTCGAGCCCTGTGGCTTCTCCTCTGTCCTGCTGCAATGGGTCCAAACATGACCTACACACCCAGCCTGCAAACAATCACCCATTTGCCATAGACATATAAAGTGTGTATGTGTTTGTGTGCGTGTGTGTGTGTGTGTGTGTGTGTGTGCGGGGGTGCGTGTGTGTGCATGCATGCACATGTTTGTGTGTCAGTGTGTGGGAATGTGTGTGGTATGTGTGTGTGTATCTGTGTGTGCATGCGCGTGTTGTGTGTGAATGTGGGTGTCTGGATCTGTAAATTCCTATGAGAATGTCTGAAAATTGAATCTACATCTTGATACTACATCTTAAATTATATCAGCTTTAATCGTATTAGTAGCCCTGAATCACTGTGAGAATATGGAAATTCATATTATGTATGATTTTAAACATGATTTATATAATGAAATCCTTAAATGATAATTATTTATTTAAATCTTAATGTCCATACAGGTAAGGTAACTCAGGTAAAAATAGCCAACTGGCTTATTGGACAGTCTCTCATAAGTATGTGATGGTCATTCATTCAGTACAGTAACAGATACTAAATACTAGAGACCATGAATTGATAAACTTTGCCTTTCGTGGTCCTCCTCTTTCAACACGTTCTTGGAAGTTTGGAGATTTCCAAGTCAACATTATCAGCAGCAGCCGTAAGTATGTTCCTCAGATAAAGCTATTCTGATAGCGCTGTTGAGTGAGTGGTGGTGACCGCCTTTATCTTCTGACCCTCTGAACGTTGAGTGACGTTCTAAAGAATGTTCTCATAGTGGGAAAGTCAACACAGATCACACGCAACTCAAGTGCTAATGCAGAACTAAATCGGTCCAGGTCGGTTCTAGAGTCGACCGCTACCTGGGGTTATCAGGAGTCAGACTTGCTGTGACGTCAAATCAGCAGTCTTCAGCTGTGGTACAGACCGTTTAGTCCCAATGGGTGATGGAAAAACTCTCATGTCGTTATTATCAACGTTAATAAGAGAGAAAAGGAACATAATGTGATGCTTACGCTGTCATTTGACCAATAAAGAGCTGTCAGGAAACTGATCGTTGTTTCAGATCCACAAATGACATGTGTCTGAGGGAAATGTCATTGGGGGATGTGTTGCCAGATATTTCAGATAAACATGAAAAGACACTTCAATACCCTCACACAGAAATGGACGCTGAATTCAGAATCAAAGCCAGGATGTAGTCATTAATGTTTGGCAACTGAGTCGGAGATCTTTCTCAAATACATCCAAAAGATGCTTGATTATTCACACACACACACACACACACACACACACACACACAACACACACACACACACACACACACACACACACACACACACACACACACACACACACACACACACACTCACACTCACACTCAAAATGTAGGATGTAGCCATTTTTGGTTACTGAGTTCTCTTCCAAATACACCCAAAAGTGTGTGTGTGTGCCAATAAAACCTTTATTACTGTTTCATTATTCGCACATAAACACACACTGAGAGCGCGCACACACAAATACATACACACACACTCACACACACACACAAACACGCATATACACACACACTATCCAAATCAAAGCCAATATAGGAATAGATAGCAGAGTTGAGTATCAGAGACAACCTGTCTCTGATCCATATCTCATCTCACACACACACACTTTCACAGACACACACACACACACACTCTCTCTCTCTCACACACACACACACACACACATACACACACTCTCTCTTACAGACACATACTCTGAAATCAAAGCTGTGCTCAGTGGTGTATGGGGACCAGGGTCTGTCTGTCTCTGATGGATGGGTGTGAAGCGTGCTGTGTGTGTGTGTGTGTGTGTGTGTGTGTGTGTGTGTGGTGGGGGGCAACAGTAGTCCCCCCTCTCTCGACTCCTCTGCATCAGATCAGATAGAATCGTCCCAGAGGTCACCCAACAGCCCCATTATCCCATTACCCCACATTAAAATAAAATCCATCACAGGCACACAGGCTGGGAACACACTGAAAGCAGCTCGCTGTGCCAGATTTTGATCATAAGACCTATTATATGAATTAGTTCGAGGAACATAAACAAAAAACATCACCAATGCCATTCATTTCCAGCAGTTTATTTTTTACATTATTATCATTCACACACATCTAATATGCCAACAGAACAAACATAAAATATAACACAATAAGTGTCACATCAAGAGGTCCAATGCATGATCCACACTTTTTTCGGAAATCATAACACATTTAGTTTGAAGTATGCTCGTACATTATTTTAACCAATGAACAAACAACCGCTAAGGAACTTAAACTGTCAGTATTAACCTACGCACCTTACCTTATGATGTATGCCTCTGCTATGCTAAGCTATCTGTTGCTTACTACATGATGTCTCCCTGTTACAAGGACAAGCTCATCAGAGAATGAACGTTCACCAAGAGTTTCACCAAGACCACATTTTTACATGTCTGAGGCTCTCTTTAGATACAAAACATAGTTTACAGAAAGGAAGTCTTCATATACTTTCTTTATATGCAGTCCTCTCTTTTCCAGCTAACTGGATAAATATAACCACACTCCGAGACGAGAGTAACCACTATATGATGATCATGTGATGGTCATTTAAGGCCTCCCAGACACTCCAGTGCCTACCTCCATGTCAACATGCATTTTCACTGTAATATCTGCTTGAGGTCATCCAACTCCTGACAGCCCTGCTATCTGTTTCAGTGTGAATATGTGTCCGTCTAATCTTACCATCCACAGTGCAGTGTCCTATAAACCGCAGATAAGGTCCATCTATCTGTTTTAACTCTTTTCTCTGTAGCATTTTTTAATCTTTACTTTGACCTTGATGGTGATTACTATTGCTATTATAATTATTATTAGTAGTAGAAGCAGTAGTAGTAATAGTAGTAGTGGTAGTAATAGTAGTAGTAGTGGTAGTAGTAGTGTTAGTAATAGTAATAGTAGTATTAGTAGTTGTAGTGGTAGTCGTAGCAGTAGTGGTAGTAGTAGTGTTAGTAATAGTCGTAGCAGTAGTATGTGGATGAAAGAACTGAAGGTGAAGGATGTTCTGGATGAGAGACCATAGAGGACTGTCTCTCTACCACTGTCCCACGGCTGAGTGGGAGATTTGTAGAGAGCCAGGGGGACTAAGTCTTTAAGCATATGTGTGTGTGTCGGGGAGGAGAGGTGGAGAGGTGTCACCGGCCCGCTCTGCTCCCTCGCCCCCGCCGGCCAGCCAGAGCGCCTGCCTGCCTCGCCCTGCCTGGCCTGCCCTCCCACTGAACTGGGGCTGCTGGTTTTGAACCCCTCTCTCACTCCTCCACACCGCCGGCTCCTCTCCCTGTCTCTCCGTCTCTCTTTCTCTCTCTCTTTCTCACAATCCGTCTCTCTTTCTGTCTTTCTCTCTCTCTTTCTCACAATCCCAGCTGTCTTGGGAGGACACTGTGGGATGCCAGAGGATATCTTTTTTCATTTTGTGAATTCCGTTCACAAAATGCCTCTCGTTCCTAAGTATAAAAAGCTTCCATTTCCCAGACTCACATAACGCCATGGTAATATACCCCTGCAATTGTCCAATGGGGCTCTTGGTAGCTGAAGGAACACATAAATGTTGTCTGGCCCCAATACTTGAAAAAAATAAAAAACAAGACAAATGACAGATGCGGATCTGATCATTTTGATCAATCAAGTGAACTGGTCTATTGAGCCATCTTAGATCGACTCAAAATTATGAATTGTGGAAATATAGTTTATATTATTACAGTAAAGTATAATGTTTGGAGTAAATCCAATGAAATTATGCTAAATATTACTGTACTAAACTGCCTTTGGCACCATTGCTGATCTTCACCTCAGTTATTGTTTACAATTTACAAATGATGTACCCATTTAATCCAATCAGCACGGAAAGATCTGACGAATAACCCACCACTTCATATCATGGCATGATGATTTATTTTTGTTTGAGCTTGTTTGTTTACAATCCATCAGATTTATTGCACAGCATGCCAATTATTTTGGCATGTTGGTCTACAATGGAAGTCCGATGGCTGGCCCCTGCCTCTGGGGGTTGCACAGGGGGCGACTCTCACGGCTGTTAGCCGCGACATGAACTGGCGGAGGCCGAGGGAGGTCCCGGGGCCACCTGCCCACTCCGCTGGAACACAGCAGAGGAGAACGCCAGGCAGGGTTCATGTGCAGGCCAGATGACTCCCTGATGGATGTGTGTGTGTGTAAGCATGTGTGTGTGCACTGATGCCTATGAATGTGTGTGTGTGTGTGTGTGTGTGTGTGTGTTCTTAAATCTGCACAAATATGTTTATGTATGTTCGTATGCTCAGGCATTTTGCGTACGTGCGTGTGAGAGAGAGTAAGTACGTTTAAGACACGTGCTCCTTAGAACATGTGTATGTGTGTGTGTGTTTGTAAGAAATTAAATGACGAATCAGGAAAACACAAAGCAGGTTGTTGCTAAATCACATAATCCACCTTCCTAACCTGGCATAACTAATGATGTCGGTGCGATCGGAGATAAGAACAATTGCAACAGCACTGTGAAAAAAAGCTCTATGCGAGAGTAAACATTCTTAGATAGGATCTCACCATGGATAGGGTGTGTGTGTGAATCGAGCCATGATTACGTCACGTGGGAAGGTATCTCTGAGTGAGTAAGAGAACAGCATCACAGGTAGATTGCACACAAGCCCGTATGATGGGTCACTGTGTGAAGGTGGGAATTTGAGGGCCTTTTCTCAGGAACACTCTTATGCTCGGTATAAATCATGTTAGGGCTATAAAATGAAAATAAAATAAAATGAGTCTACAGAATGAATACACTATGGGCCAATATGATTAGTGAGGTCACAAGGTACTGTAGGTAAAATCTATATAAGGCAATGAGAGTCCAAATAAGACGTCAAACCACCAGTACTTTGGTTGGATTACCATGTTGTTTTGAAGTCATCATATTACACCTGGGTTTCAGTACTGAAGTTTGAGGTCTCTGACTGAGGTCCAGTATGTGCCTAAAACAGGCCCAATATGCGTAATATCTAGTTCTGCTTGGGTTGCTTTCACCCGCACCAAGGAGAAGTTTAAGCAATGGAATTGAGAGAACTCGTTCTACAGGCTGTAGACTAGAGATGGTCTGTGTGAATCTGGCATGAATGTTCTTCAAGAATGATGTCAAGTCTCTGCACAGTTATGGTGAATGGCAAGGGAATAATAAAATCTCTCTGTTAATTATGACAGAGCACAGAGATATGTGAGGTTTATGACAAAAAAAAAGAGATCTGCATAAAACTGGTAAGCTCTTCACTAGGTCTATGTGACCTACATACGGCCTATGCGAAGCCGGTGAGGGTCTATGTAAACGGCTTGTGCCCGGTAACGTAAGCTCTATTTTAATATCTGGTCAAAACAGGTACGGTCCTACATGAGACCTCAGTCAACCACACCAGAGGCTCTATGTAAATGACAAGTGGCCTGACTGATGCGGAGGGTTGCCTGGCCCTCTGTGGGTTTTCTGTGAGTGGCCACGGCTCCTGGGTGATGAAGAGATTAGGCCTGACAAAGGGGGGAAGAGACAGACGAGAGGCTTCCTTATCTCCCACGCGGCCCCAGAAGTCTAAGCACTGCGTCTGTCTGCTCACGCTTGCTCGGGATTCCACAATCCCTGCGCTCCGAGAGAGCCTCCATTAAAGCGTGATCCCTGGGGAAAGGTCAGACTCTGCTATGTATACAGGACGGGGGGTGGGGGGAGATGTGCATTATGAACGTTTAAAAATGTGTGCTCGTGCTCCGCAAAAGGGTGAAAGCGGGGTCAATAATGGGTATGTTACTCTGCTTCTATTTTCAAAATGTGAAACAAAGGGAGGAATGCATGATCTTCATGTACCGGTGGGTGCCTGCATGTACAGGGGCCACAAAACAGACAAAACATACCATTTAGTCTCCTAGGTGGCTGCTGTCATAGGAATGGTTCTAAAGCGGTGGAACAGTACTTGATTCGGGCCAGAACTGTTCTAGGGTCAGGTTCTACACGGGTCTGGTTTTTATTTTCTAGTTTTATTTTACCTGTGGAAAGAGAACCTGACAAACATCCCTTTGGGATTTGACTGAAATTGTGAAATTACAAAAGGGATCAAGAGGGAGCGAGTCCTGTAATCCTTCCAGAGGATTGGGAAGAAACATTTTGAGCAGATGTTTCTTCCTGGTCATTGCATTCAGTTTACAACTGGTGTGGAGAGTTTGCCCTCTTAATTATCTTATTTACCGATTTGCTTTTTAAGTACTGACAGTTACCAGGAACCTTTTTTTCATGTCCAAACCAAGGAGAGAGAGAGAGAGAGAGAGAGAGAGAGGGTGCGCTTCCTGTTACAAGGGCAATGAATTTGTTATTGTGCCAGCCGGGACAATGCTCTTCAAAAGGGTCAGCTCGCAGAAATGTGTCAGGGACGTGTCACTTCCTCCGAACGCGGAGAGGCCCGCGGGGTCACGGCACTCACAGCCAGCCTGACGTCTCCCTGTCCAAGGGTTTATGACCACTCACGCATTCGCATGGATGCCATCATCAGGAGGTGTGTGAGAGCAGGGTATTGTTCAACCTTTACGCCTTATCGAGCCAAGCCTAGCCTCCGCCCCCCCCCCCCACCCACCCCTACTCCACACCCCCTGAGTAGCAAGTTGCAAGTTCTGGCCTGGACCAGCTTTATCACCAACAACATAATGCAGGCAGCCTGTTGTCACTGCACAAGCTTGTGCCATACCCCTTCGCAACACTTTTACTCCTGACCCGTATCTATGACATTATCAGAGTGAGAGACTGGGATAATACAGGCTTGTGAACGAATATATGGTTGCCTTACTTCCCTGATAAGCGTAAAGCCCCATCGTAAAAAATAACGTTGAATGAAAAATAACGTGAAAAGCGTACTGTAAAAACGATCAAAGACGTTTGGATAAAATAAACGGTTTACCGTCTCAATTGACTAACTTTCCATGCAAATTTATTTGGCTACGTGGTGGTTAGCAATTTCGTTGAAGAGATGCCTTACAAGAGCAGTGTTCTCAACCGTACCTGGGAAAGCGGTGCTACAACTTCATTTAACTGCCTGCCGTGGGCTGACAAAGTTCATGGCTGCGCTGAACTTTTGAACTTAGCATGGTATGTGACGCAGCTCACGGAAGTCTAAGCAAATGCTTCACTTCATAAACAACAACGCTTACGAAGCGATAGTTTATTTGAAGAAGATGTTTGCCTTACCATAACAGTCATTTGCGTGTAGATCACTTACCTCCAACGAAAATATATATCCCTGACCTCGTGTTTTTAAAAAGTAACCATCATCCTTTAGACCTTAAAGTCTAAAGCCTAAAAGCCTACTTAGCGGTTTAAAGCTAAAAAGGTGAACTTCCGACTGAACTTTCAGAATGCTCATCTTGATCTTTTCGAGGGAAACCGCATCCTAAAATGGGCTTGCCAAGACATGACAATTTTATCCAGCTGTCAAAGCCATTATAACACTTTTCCTAGCAAACGAAACATCAACATTCTGAAGTAAACTTAATGAGCATGTTGATAATTATTCTAGCAATTTATTTTTAAATAAATCCCCGCATTACACATCGTATTATTTTATTAGTTTAGCTATTATACACGGTTAGTTGACAGAGATGCATGATAGATTCTCCACAGCCTTACTGTGTTTGGAGCCTGTAACTCATTTTTAGAGGTTCAGCAGTTCAACTGCTGCCCATGTGTTGCATGTAAGACATGCTGTGCTGTAAAACAAACCCTCTCCCAATGTTCACCCTATTACACCTGAGCCAATAAGGCCGGGCCAGTCAAATATTTTCCCTCCTAATCGTGCCAAGCTTGCGAATAAAAAAATATATACATATATATTAAAAATTGAAAATAAATAATTAAAAGAGCTGTGGTCTTCCGAAGGAACCGCCATAAGCATTCTATCAGTCATAAACTGTTTTGGATGTTTGAACTTGTCTACCGAAGTTCAGTAGATATTACTGTTGGAATGCAGCCACAGCAGATGTTGTCTGACAAAGCCAGTACTTATCTCCTGCCTCTATCCTTGGCTTGTCGTGGATGGATTTTCCCTTGTCTAAAATGACTCTGTCACAGCTGTGAACCAAATAAATGTGAAATTATGTAGTGGCATTGTAGTGGTTGTGATACTAGCTGCCCTGGAATGGTGCTCACTGTTTACGCTAACGGAAATTGTCATCTGTGTACTGAAGGGGAAAGACTCAGATTTAGAGAAATAGGAATGCCTTTCCTCAGAAGGATGTTGATCGCTGATAGGCATTTGGATGAGCATAAGCAGTGATTACTCTGGCTATAAAAACCATAATTATCCTAGTATATCTGAGTGTGACAGCTTCTTCATGCACAGACACAAAACGCTCGTCACTTTTCCTCTCTCCGCCTTGACTCTGGCTTGGATGTCAGCCAGTGCCAATTCCAGCCTCCTTAAAGAATGAGGGTGTGTAAGAAGAAACCAACGTCACTCCGACTGACTGCGTTTTCACCTTTTCAGTTTAGGCTGGGTCGTGTGGTGTGGTGTGACGTGACGACATGAGACCGTCAGGGACCCCTCGGACAGGGGCCGTGGAAGTGAGAGTCCGTGAGGCGAGAGAACCTGCCGAAAGCCCAGGTATTGTCAGTCATCAATCATCTAAAAAAAGAAAAAGAAAACTCTTCTTGGTTCCAAGAAGAAGAAAAGAAATCCTCCGAAAAAGTCCCCACAAACAACAATGGAGGGAGTTAGCTTTCACGCATTGCTCTCCTAATTGATGGCCTCGTCTCGTTTGAAAGGAGTTAATGGGACGCGGCCATCGCTCACGCTACAGTTTCACTGAAAGCTGAGATACCTTAAACTGAGAGGGTGGGCGTTCCACTGCTACTCGGGCCAAGCCTCGGCAATATGTGGCATGTGAACCATATCGGGGTGTGGTAGGCCCTTTTTATGCCTTGCCCTGCACTGAACAGCATGGCTCATAAAGTCCCTCCACCCTTGTGGGCTTTTAACGGCGCAGGGTGAGCTGGTGGTGTGCTCTGTGCCAACACTGCCTGAGGTCATGGGTTCAATTTCCCACCCCAGTGCATATCTATCTACCACTTGTTTATTATCAGGGTGAAAGTGACTGTTGCTGGCAAAGCACCAGGATAAATAGGTTTAGGCAAAACGTTACTGTAATTCCAGCTTCATCCAGACAGGGTGTCTAAGCTGAATGTGGAACAGATCAGGCTCTGACCACCTCAAAATGCCGGATCCGGAACTCGGCAGAATTCCGGAACTCAGCATCCACCAACAGAAAGAAGACACCAATCAGATGCACCCTTATGCCATTGATCGAAACTATGTTTGGATGAAACTGAATTTTTGTAACCAAGCCTAATTGACCCCTATTTTCATCACGGGGTCACATATGCTAGAAAACATCAATACAAATGAACATGAAAACACCCAAGGTGGTTTCAATATGCAAATAGCCCCCTATAGGCCTATTAAAATGTTTACCAAAGAATTTCCATGTTAATATCAATGCCCTGGGTAGTCAAACAACACTTAACACTCAATGTTGACCTAAATTCTAAAGTTCTATTATTATCCTTAAGAGATATATCAGAGTATTTAGCATATTCACAACCACTTATCCATGATCAGTTGATTAGATAAAAGTAATGCCTTTTCAACCATGATAGTTTTAACACATAGTACAAACATTGGTAGTGTGGACCTTGATAGTAATGATTCTGGGGAAAAGTGAGGTATCCGTTTGAAACGTGATTTGGTTGAGCAAAACAAGTGATGAATTGCAACAGTTGTTGCATCAAGATTTTTGTACAATGTGTTTTGTCTCTCTCTTTCTCCACAGCAGTCCAAAAATGTGTTTCACATTAAACACAAACTCAGATGCCTTTTGTTTTTTCCTGTCACTCTTTTTACTCATAATCCATGGTAAATTATCAGGAACATACTGTTTGTATTACACATTCACACATTCACACACACACAAAAACCAAACCCTGGCAGACCAACCAGAGGTGTTCATCTCCACACACATCTCCTCGCGTTTACTTCCATCCATCCATCCAGAGTAAGTGCAGAGCCTGGCCAGAGCGTCCCCCTCAGCAGTGAGGTCATGCCTTTCTGTGGGCTGAACTCTGCCTGACCCACTGGGACCTGTGAAAGCCCTCCACTTGATTATAAATAATAGCAATGGGCTGCTAATAGGTAATCCGATTGGGAGCTGGGGAGCTGGGGGGGGGGGGGGGGGGGGGGGGGGGGGGGGGGGGGGGCTGATATGATACACCAGGAGGGCAAGAGGGCAGCAGACATGTAAATGCCATCAAGGGGATGGTTCTCCCTTTGAGTAGACTCTCATGGTAATGAAGAAGCCGTTTTCACATCGCCACACATGCAAGAGTGAGAGAAGAGAGGGAGAGAGAGATGAGGGAAGAGAGACAGAGAGAGAGATAGAGATGAGGAAAGAGACGGGAGAAGAGAGAGAAATACAGGGAAGGGAATAGAGAGAAAAGACAGATGAAAATGTGGGGAAAGGAAGAGAGAGAAACAGAGGGAGAGAAAACATGTGAAGGAGATAAAAGAAAGAGAATGACAGACAGAGAGAGGTCCATTACTGTGTGACTCACTTGCTGGGTTTTCACCTCCTTGGCCGGATACAACTTGGAATTCCCTTGGAGAAACTTAACGGGAAGCTCATATGTTGTGCCTTTACCATGGAAGCATGACACATTTATTTTCTCTTCTCAAAGAAAAAAATACTTTATTTATTTACTTCTACAGAATCCACTCTGTAATGGTTCAAGCTGAAATGACTTCCAGGCCATAAGGGTTGTTCTGCCTCAGCTTGAAACTTGATAATGTCCAAAATTGCAGTAATATATTTTCCATCTTCAAAACAAATAAAAACTGACTTATCATTTCAAAAACAACTGTTATTTTTTTGTGATAACACTTTCTGAGGAAAAAAAGCACAGCTTTGAGAGACAGCTTTAAGCTTTTTCCCCACATCTTTGAGATTTCCAATAACTTGCTAAATCCCAAACAGCACACCCAGTGAGTGTGGCCCCAGTCTAACAACAATGCTGGGCCAGCAGTCATTACATTGATTTACACAACTGAGAAGGCTGAAAAGAAGTGGGTCTAAATCCTTGTTTCATTTGGCCACTATAAATTCTGTAAATATACGTGTGAATTCAGACCGGAGAAATAAACGGTTTCGCAGAGAAACACAACACAAAACACTTTCAGCTTTTTTCTCTCTCTCTCATTCTGTCAGCACTCAACAATAGGTCAGGCGGATATCCCTCAGAAGATGCGAAGAGGAAAAGTTCAGCTGCATCTATCATGGAGACTTGGGGTTTGCGGCGATAGGCGGAAAGGGCATAAAGGTGTCAGGCGTAGGGCTGGGGTGTGTGTGTGTAAATCAGACCGCCTCACACAGGCTCGGGGGCCAACACACACACACACACCTCTGCCAGCAACGCTTTTCAACCCCCTGCACACACACACACACACACACACACACACACACACACTCACACTCACACACACACACACACACACACACACTCACACTCACGCAAACACACACACACACACACACACACTCACACAAACACCACCACTATCATCCCCAACCTCGCCATCCACCAACACAAGGCTTCTCTCAGTGTCACCCAAGGACCTGATGGCCTGCACTTAATTATTTCAAGTTATCAAGGATCAAAAATCAAAGGTTGAGTTCACAAAGAGTAGCCATCTTTACATTTTTAGAAAACAGGAGAGGAGACCAAATCTTCCTAATATAATATATAATACATCCCAGTTAGACAGACATTTCAGGCCGCAAAAAGAGGACATTTTGACCCGAGAACATGTCTAGTCCCTTAACTCCACTGTATATATCCTGTCCTTAACTCCACTGTATATATCCTGTCCCTAGCCCGTCATGGATCTCCCCCTTCACCCAAAATTCCCACGGTTATTGTCTGCCCAGGATTTATGCGTTCCAGTGCCATCTTTCCTAGATTCGTCTCTGACTCTGAACTCTCACATGCTCTGCTCTTTCAAAAAGGGGCCAATGCTGAGGTCCATTTAGAATAGATCCTTTCTATCCAGAGTCTCCTAAGGAGTCGGGCAGCAGTAGACTCGAGGACTACCCCAGCTCCGTAGACCTCTAACTAGAACCTACGGCACTTCTTTAAGGTTTTTCCTTGCCCCTGTTGCCATTGTGCTTGCACTAAGGGGGTCCAGGCTCTGGGCTCTGTAAAGCGCCTTGAGACAATTGTATTGTTCTGGCGCTATATAAATAAAATTGAATTGAATTCTTACTCAACACTAATCCATATACACTCTTACTCAACTCTAATCCATATACACTCTTACTCAACTCTAATCCATATACACTCTAACTCAACTTTAATCCATACACACTCTAACTCAACTCTAATCCATATACACTCTAACTCAACTATAATCCATATACACTCTAACTCAACTATAATCCATATACACTCTAACTCAACTTTAATCCATATACACTCTAACTCAACTTTAATCCAAATACACTCTGGCTTCTCCTTGACTCTACCTCTCACAAATCTCTGCCTAGCTTTCTCTCAGCCAATCCACAGTCCTCCTCAGTCTCCTTGATTAGATTATGCTTGCGTTTATACAGACCAATTCATTTAGATAACACAGATGACACTGCGGACAATTTCTATTCAGCTTTGTTGGCAAATATTCATTAACGGCTATCAATTCAAACTACTTTGGCTGAAAAAGGTTGAGGCTCTCAGTTTATTTACAAGCTGCTGTTTGAAAGATTATAGTTTATTTCATGTCAATGCAATTAAGATGTTCTGTGAACATTTTAGGAATTGGGGACTTTTAATCTTTGTAAAAACCTGTATTATTGCTGAACTACTTGAATTACGTTCAACATTTTATAAGGTTTTGTCTGGTTTCATCAGGCAGACAACACATTTATGTGTAAATTGTTTTTATTAAATAAAGCCCATACAATAAAGTCTCATTTAAATAAGTTGTATACAATACAAAAAAACACACTATATAAAATAGCTACATTACAAATATACACCACAGACTCCTGGAAAAAAATGGTAGTCCATGAAAGAGTAGTGCCTTTCGCTTTAAAGATATGGAGTTTTATATATACATACATCTATCTGTATTAACAAAGTTATATATAAAAAATGTTAAATATATCGGCAATTTCATCTAAAACACTTTTAAATATGTCTATATGTACATCATCCATGCTTATTGGCCATATACAGATTTTTGGGGGTGTGGGGTGGGGGAGTGTGGAAGGGGTGCTAATTGCCGACATAACTACTGAACCTAGTGGGGAGATTGTCCGAAGGGTACACCGTTGGCCCGGTTTTCATGGTTGGGGGTCCATTTGACAGAGTCCAGTTACAGTGCTGCGTGAGCTCGATGAGGAATGTTTTGAGGAGCACTTTGGCGAACTCTTTCCCCACGCACATGCGGGAGCCGCCGCCAAATGGGATGTAGTTAAAGCGCGAGGAGTCTTCGGAAGCCTTGGCCATAAACCGCTCCGGCTGGAAGTCCTCCTTGTTGGGGAAAGTGTCTGCAACGTCATGGGTGTCACAGATGCTGTAGATGACGTTCCAGCCCTTGGGAATCTGGTAGCCCTGTGAATTTGAGAAGAAGAGACGTGTTATTTAAAAGCGATGAGACATGGGGGAAATGCCAGCTGAAAATGTTTCCTGAGAACCTGATCTGACGCAACCTAAACTGACTCACCGAGTGGCAAACTTATACTAAACAGACGTCCTCAATGTGCCTCCACTTTTGTCTGGAATTACTAACGAAAATAAAATGTGCTTACCCCCCCCCCTCAACAGCAACTAATTCATCCCATATTTAATCTTTTAGAAATCCACAGATGCTTGACTTACGTTGAGTTCAAATGTCTTGAGGGCCACCCGGAACCCTCCAGGAACCGGAGGGTTGATGCGCAGCGTCTCCTTGATCACACAGCCAGTGTACTTCAGCTGCTCCAGCAACTCCATGCTCGGGGTTTCGCCCTTAGAGTACAGCCCGACCTCCTCCTGTGGTCCAAAGACATAAAACATTGGTTAGCCAATAGGTCCTTCAGTGAGGCTCTGGCCATGTGGTCAGTGAATGAATGCAACATCCCCAAGTTAAAAACCCCAAAGTTATTATACCAATTTATTATAAAAATGATTCATCTAATGGAGTGTTCCTGAATAAAAAAAGAATGAGTGTTGTGGGCTCACCTTCTGTTGCAGCTCCTCTCGTACTTTCTGGACAACTTCTGGATGCAGCCCGAGGAACATCACCAGGGAGGTGGCTGTGCTGGCAGTGGTCTCATGCCCACCAAATAACAATTCTGTAGCTGCCTCTTTAATTGCCTGGGGAAAATAAATGCATTTAATTATTATAATGTAAACGAGCTAGTATTAACTGACATCTCTTCCATGAATACAGGTCATATATTAATAACAATGGAAGGGTGCAGATGAGGCTCTTACCTGCATGCTGAATGGCTCCTCGCATTTCCTGCTGTTCTCAATCAGTAACTGAAGAGCATCTTTGTGTTTGCGCTCAGTGTCCTCCTCTTGGATTTTCTTCTTAATGTTCTCTTCGATTTTGGAATGGATAAAATTGCGAGCTTTGAGCCCCTACAAAGAAGACACGGTCATAATGTCAGCGCTACAGTTTTGATTTTTTTAATGAGGCAATTTCGTTTAAAGACATTTTCTTAACGGTAAAAAAAAAAAAACAAGTTACTCACCCGATATAGTCCGCTGAAAGGCACGTCTATCGGAAGGGAAAAAAGATTCTTGATCATTTCCTCAAACGCCTCCACCAACTCCTGTTCGTCTGTCTTGATTTGATCTGGTTCGAAACCGAGCAGGATCCTCATTGCGATGCGGAACATGAGTCGCTTCATCTCGGGATACACGAGCACACACGCGTCGCGTTTAAGCCAGTCCCTCAGGGCACTCCTCACCTCCTCCTGGATAACTGGGATGTACTGCTCGAGCGCTTCCCGGGAGAACGCTTTCATTATTGCCTGCAAAATGCACGGGTTACGGATTAATTTCACGTCACTGGGGGTTATGCGCTGCCAACATGGGAAAGACAAGACAACGGCCTTCCTCGTTGGAGGAGGGCAATATGCCCTTTTATTTCTTACCCTTTTCTTGTTCTTGTGCTGGGATCCGTGCACATTGGAGAGGGTGTCTGAGCCCAGGATAGTTCTCACGGAGGCGGGCCACTGGACAGCAACAAGTTTGTTTTCGCCCAACAGAATTTGCCTTACGTTTTCGGCACCCAGTACGCGCACAGTAGGATTGCCGAAGAGGTGAGTTTTGTAGATATATCCATATTTCTGGCGCTTCATCCTTAGGAATTTTCTCCTCTAAAGTCAGAAGAAACAGACGTGTTGGATTAAGGATTGTGTTTAAAAAAAACAGCGGGAAACTCAACTGCAAGATTTAGCTAACTGTCAGTGTCTAATAACACGTTTTACTTTAGTTTCTATTAAAAGAGAAAATTGAGCAAGACGTAGACAGTGCCTGTACATACCTGAAGAATCAGTTGAAGCGTCTCGCCAATGAACGGCATGCCCATGGTACCTGGAGGCAAGGGACGGGGGCAACTTGAGTCGCGTCCACGGATCATGAAAAACTCCCACAATTTCACTGCTACTAAAAATAGCAGAACTGGAAGTACGACAGTGCAAAGGAAAGTTACAGCCAGAGAATAGAAACCCATGATGGATTTCGTAAGGGATTGCAGCCTAAGAAAACGGGAGCAGTGTTTACGCTCAAGTGAAATGTCTCAATGTTTATACGCCCTTTATATACGCTGCGTCTCGGCCTCCTTTTACCTTGTGCGGATAAATTAGTTCACACAAAGTTCATCTTTAATTGTGGTGTCATCTCGCTCCGCCCACAGGGCAGAAGCCGCTCTAAACTCTCAGCCATTTGTTACAGGCGCATTTTAATACTACCTCCTGTTGAAATTTAGACAATCCGAGGATTTAACTTTGGAAAAGGTG
>NW_024880068.1:0-38005 GCF_900700415.2 Clupea harengus
TGTTCCATCGGCTGTCAGTCACTCTCTAAAGTGCGATTAGCAGCAAGAGAGCACAAGTTGAGCTGTTTTTGTAATATCACATAGAGTAGAACAATCAGGACCAAAACGATCAAAAACAGGATTATGAGCAAGAAGCACAGGCAGTGGACTTTCTTATTAGAGGTGTGGGCAGGATTAGGGGAGCACTGGATAGGGACAGAGGGGTTCTGGGCAGGATCATGCATGTCTATTTGAGCTGGATTTGTAATCTCACTGAGAAGAAACTGCTTAAAGACGATCCCTGGGTGGGCAGGCTCTCCACACTCCATCAGACAGGCAAAGCGAGCCTCCTCCTCACACGGGGCCAGGTCTGAGTAGCCGCTCTTCCCGTGGTGAATGATGTAGGGCTCACCCCACGCCCCCTGAAGAAACTCTCTCAAGTAGATGCCCAGATCACTTCTCTCCCACTTCTTCCCCTTGGTGGGGTGGCTGAAGAGCAGCATCGTGCCCTGATCTCCAGTGTGAAGCTCTGAGGCAGGGAAGCTTAAAACACTGCCCTGGCAGCCATTGGGCGTTTCCAGCGGAGATAGACTCTGTAGTTTAGTAAAACTTCCCCCTGTGTCATCACTCAGTGCCTCTATACGATTCTGACTTGTGGTGCGGGCATTAAAGTAGAGCTTTTTGGCCTTGTTGTCTCGAACCTCAGCCACCTGACACTCACCAGACCCCTCAGACAGCGGCTTTCCTGCCTGCCACGACTTTCCCTCATCGTCACTGTAGAAAACCAAAGCGTGCTGGTGGTTACATATTGTACACTTACTACGAACATAGGCTGGAATCAGCAGCCTCATGCTCTTACTGTTCTCACCCCTCTCTGCTGCAATGCCATGTCCTGGTCCGACTGCAAAGGTTTGGTATTTTGAAAGTCTTATACCATGGACTTTGACTATGTCAGTCAAATCTTTTGGAAGACTCCAGGTCTCACCACAGTCCTTGGAGGTGACGTAACACAAGCGGGTTTCGCCAGGTCTAAGGTCTGCTTCTTTAATTTCGCCCTTGATGCGGATGAAGAACAGAAACAGTGTATTCTTGTCTCCCACAGTCAGAAGGACTGGACAAGGGTTCATGGTGCGGTAGTTTTTTTGTTTGGTCGTCTCCAACTCCTTACAGTCAGACCACTTGTACAGAAGTGAAGTGAAGAACATAAATGTTATATAAAGTCTTACTGCCACAGTACAGATTAACACCACTGAAACCAGTGAATATTAATTTAATTGTAAAATACATTTTCTGTATTTATTCATAAAAGTTATTTGATGTCATTTCTTCAGGACCTCAGTGGGAGACCACTGGAACCAAAATCAATAACATGTATACAAACTCTACATACCACCATACTATATATATTTGTATTTATATTAATTCATATAAAATACATAAACAATTATTAAAATATTAATTACAGAAGAAATTCCTTCAAATATCACAATTAGTCCTTTCCTTGATATGAACATCAAAACTTATCTGGGTACCTTCAGACTGTTACCCTGCAGTGTGCCTTTTCTCATCACCAGATTCTTTGCATTTTCATCATTAGATTTGCCATTCTTTGCAGTGCGCTTCTCTGCAAACGCCAGGAAGGTTTTCTTTTCTTTTTCTTTAATGAAGATGAGAGCTGGAATTCTGAAGTGGTCATGGTCGCTATCTTCAAACACAACTATCTCATTCGGATCATGGTTACTCTGAGGTTGGCTGTAAATAAAAAACATTAAAAAAAAAACAATCAGTCAAAGTAAGTTTATTATGGTCACAACAACACAAACGCATTTATTGGGTGGCGACACAGGACACACACACACATGCCGAAGAGGTCGCAGTGAAATTTGTCCTCTGCATTTATCCCATCCTGGGCTGTCCTTCCTCCAGGGCAGCCAGGAGCAGTGGGCAGCCTTTATGGCACCTGGGGAACAAGTCAAGTGATCATGTCCAGTCTTTGGTGAGGGACGGACAGGAGAGTGATCTGTTCTGTTCTTCTTAGTGGAGGAAACCCCTTGTGAACACGGGGAGAACATGCAAACTCCACACAGAAAGGCCCACCTGAGCACTGAAGGCCTGGGGAGAACCTGCCCCAAGTACCAACAGCGGCCCATGTGGGAATTGAACCCAGGACCTTCTTGCTGTGAGGCAGCAGTGCAAGCACCTGAGCCACCGTGCCACAGTGATGGTTATAATCATAATTAATTGATATAGCAACCACTATACCATAGCAATAGGCTACACATTTAACAGAATGTGGATTATAGAACGCAAAAAGAGACAACTACTGCTCTTAACCACAATGAGAAAAGGCTGTCATACCACTGTCTGCCCACTAGAGGAAGCTGAGGTCCAGAGTAAATAAACCTGTCCCTGCCCAAATTTGGCAAAATATGAATGTGACTAATCCCTGTGTTAATACTACTGTGATTTTTTTTTTTTAACACTTAGATTTTTATTGTATTTCCAGAGCATACAATGAAACACAGAGAATAAGAAAGAAAAACAGAAGAAAAAAAAACATAAAACTTGTGGGATAGCACAAATACATACAAATGTTTAGTATTTGCCTTGTAAACTGATACTTAACATATACAGGGTATAAGTCAGAGTCCTTCTAGATATCTCTTGATAAAGTGTCCACTTCTGCCACCTCTTCTCAAACAAGTTTTGCCTCAAGCCTAGAATATGAGTCAACCTCTCCATTGTCCAAAGTTCCTTAATGATGGCCATCCACTGATTCTGGGTAGGAGATTCAGGTCTATACCAGCTTCGAGTTATAGTTTTTCTAGATGCTGTAGCCAATGCCGATCCTCTGTTAGTATTACAGGTGTAATGTGACCCAAGTACAAGGTGGTACAAGAAAAAGGTATTTCGTAACCTAGCACAGCAATAAGAACTGAATGTACACTTTCCCAAAAACACTTCACCCTCTCACAGCTCCGAAAAGATGTGCGTGTGATGAGCGTTTAGAGAACCACATTGTCTCCAACAGGGCTGATGTGATGTCGATTTTTTACTTTGAATCTTAGGCGTAATAAAATATCGAATCAGATTTTTCCAGTTGAATACCCTCCATTGTGATCTTGTGGAGGTTTGTTAAATTGCACACCTATCATACCATTCTTCTACTGAGATTTCCACATTTAACTCGTCTTCCCACTTTGATTTTACAAATAATGTTGACTTGCCTTTACATTCCATAATATTCTCAAAAAATCTTTATATTACTTTGGTACGATTACTATTAGGCTTATATGCACTCAACATGACATTTATTACATAATTCGTTTCTTGTGTATTTTCAATCTTCACTTCTTTATTGTAATAGTCTCTAAATTGTATATATCTAGATAGATCCCTATTTTGAAGGGCAAATTTGTCTTTTAATATTTGGAAACTCTGTAGCTCCTTATTTTCAATTACTGTGCCTATTGCCGTAATACCCTTTGTTGTCCAATGCTTAAATGTATCATCATTATCTCCTGGTTTGAATTGTGTGTCAAAGGCTATCCACCTTAGCGTAGTCTGGTCTTTCCTTAGCCTAAATTGTCTAATAAAGTTAAACATCATCCGCGAATAGACCAATCAAATGGTCCTTATGACCTATTTTAACACCTTGTAGCTCTTCATGCTGACAAATTGTTTGGGCCAGGGGTTCAATATAGAGAGCAAATAACGCTGGACTCACACAGCAGCCTTGCCTTGTTCCTCTTTCCAGTGTGATTGTTGAAGATAGTGACCCATTCATTTTGATCCTAGCTGTTGGCTGCTGGTACATTGTTTTAATACAATTAACTGGTTAAAGCCAAATCTTTCTAAGGTTTGGTAAAGAAATTCCTAATTGACTATCAAAGGCCGTTTCTGCATCGAGGCTTAGTAGGAGAGTGGCTTTATTCTCCTTTTGTATATTATCTATGAAATAATGGACCTTCTAATATTGTCATGCGTTTGCTAACTGATGCTAACTGATGGAACATATGTCTAATTAGCTAACTAAAAATGCAGTCTTTACTATATCAATACCACCTCCCTTCAGTGCTCCTTAAGAAATATTGTTGATTGGCTGGAACCGTGCACCACTTTGTAGTCACTTAATTTGTTACCCAATCACAGAGCCAAGACTGTGTACAAACACCAGTTTGTTTGAACACACACAGAGAACTGACAGCTGGAGGACTGTGAGGATAAATTCACTGAATAATTTTTACTCAGTCTTTAGTAGAATCGTTAGAATCGCAAACTCCATCCCTCGTTTTTACTGAGGGTTGAACTGCTCAAAGCCATGAATTATTAAATCATCCAGTCCAAACAGCGGTCAATGACATGATGGTGATACTAGCCAATGTTTTACATCTATGGCTTAATTAAAGACTCCACACTATGTAGCAATGAGCACCTGCTGTGGTTGTTTAGCACTGAATCTGTGTATGAGGAGTCGCTTCAGTAACTCACTTCATGGTCAAATGCAGCTGTTGTTCTTCTTCTCTCCTGTAGCGGGCCATCTGATCTCTCTCTGATGTGAGGCTGTGCTCTAAAGGGCAGCGACTGCTGTGAGTGTGTGTCCTGGGTCCAAAGCCGAAGGTGTGTGTGGGTCCACTGCAACTTCCACCCAGCAAGCAACTCCGTTTGGATGAAGAGTAGTGTACGGTTTTACATATAAATAGTAATATGTTATAATTTTTAGGATATTACAAAATGACAATTTGTGAAATATGACATTTAGGTAGAAATGAAAGGAACATTGTACATAAACTCTCCAGTCTCCTGTCTCTGGTTTATGGAACACAAATCTTCTTTCTTCTTCTTTCCTGAAAACAGACACATAATGAGTGTGTGACTGGTTACACTCAGCTGTAACTCACCTCAGAAGAGTATGCTGACAGTGCCGATAGTGGTGCTGTATTCAACCTTCAGCAGGAAAGTGAGGTCTCCTCCACTGCCTGAGTCTTTTTAAAGTGTTACTGGCTCCTCCTAGTTAACGCCTGGACGTCTTGTGATAACTAATGCGTCATAGAAGATGGTCACCCCCACCTTCTCTCTCTCTCTCTCTCTCTCTCTCTCTCTCTCACACTCACTCTTATACACACACATACACACAAACGTCTCTCTCTCTCTCACACACACACACACACACACACATTTCTCTCTCACACACCCACACACATCTCTCTCTCTCACACACACACACACAGGCACACACACACATATCTCTCTCTCACTCACTCACTCACACACACAGACACACACACACACACACACATCTCTCTCTCTCTCACACACACACAAACACATTTCTCTCTCTCACACACACACACAAACACAGACACACACATCTCTCTCTCTCTCTCTCTCTCTCTCACACACACACACACAAACACACATACACAGACACACCTTACGGAGCCAAACCAGTGCATCCAGCAGCATGTTGCCACAGCACATTCCCACATAAGTATAGGCATCCATGATCCTTTTAAAAGACAAACAACATTTCTGTGTACCGCTATTTACAATGATGATTGTCTCAAGATTGTAGCGTTTCATCTCAGCTGCCATTTGTGCTGTCTTGCCAGCTTCAAACGCTGTTCTGACTAGGTTGGATACCCGACCCGGGCCCGGCCAAATATTTAGAAATTATACTCGGGCTCGGACACATCAGCGCGATAAGGCATTGAACATTCCATATTTAAAATATCTTAATAAGTAGGGAAGTCAACGTGTTTGCTTCACATGATAACAGACTGTCATCGTGGAAGAAGTTAAAAATGAACTGTCATCTGGAGAGTTTAAAACAATACAAAACGATGGGAAATCTGTTTTATGGAGATATTTCTGCTTAGTAGTAGATTCTAATGAGGCTGTTGGATATATCCAATGTAAGAAGTGTAAAGTTGTAACGAAATATGATAGTAAGCAGACAGGGAACTCCGCCCCACAGCGCCATGTGGAGACTCTGCAAGGTGGGCTTTTGCCTTCGCCTTCGCCTTCGCTCATAGCTCAAGAAAAATCCCACTCCAGGACAAACAGAAAATGACAGAAAAATGCGTTGCATTCTGTTGCAAAGACATAAGGTCATTTCGCTCCATTAAAGGAGAGGGGTTGTTTGTGTGAGCGAGTGCATTTATCTGTTGATGCCCATTTTTTATTGATGTTTATTATAGTAAGCAGAGGCCTGACGTGTTTAATGTGTACCATTTCATTTAGTTAGGCTGGGCTTTTTTGCAATGTGAATAATTTAAATTCAGGAGCCTGTGCTTATGGGCCTCTTGTGCGCGCCTGTGAATTTAACGCTGCTTGTTTGTGTGAGTGAGTGCACTCGTCGATGCCCGAGTTTAATAAAGGCAGGCTATTTATAAAAAACATACGTAAATGTGTCATTAGTTTGAACAGTTCAGACATTGACTCAGTCGGGTTCGGGTCGGGTTCCGACAAAATATTTGAATGGCTGTTGGGCTCGGGCACTAGTCTGTCGGACACGGGCTGGGCTCGGAGAGAAATATTTGGCCCGATCCACACTGACATTCCATGTTCTGATGGTAATGGTGGTGTCCTGGTAGAGATGATTGGCCTTGTAGCTTCCAGATGAATCTGACGTTCACACATCCTCCAGCTGAAGGTCCAGTCTCTCTCAGGGCCCTAGTTTCAGATCCAGTTTCTCTCAGGACCCTAGTTTCAGATCCAGTTTCTCTCAGGGCCTCAAGCCTCTTTTTACGGGGAGGGGTTGCTGGCCTCTTGCCCAACCCTCCTTTATTTCAGACGGGCTCGGGACTGGGTGCTGCATTGTTTCAACGAAAATGAACATGAATATATATATTTTTAGGGTGCTATGAGGGCATAATTATTCCTGGTAAAACCATCCTCAGTTCTAAGTAGGGCAACTGGTGAGGTCGACTGGGGTAAACTCCTGAAGAGAAAGTGTTGAGGGAACACCTCCCTTGCTGGGAGGGAGGATGAGAGCACACTTCCCTTGTGTTAAATAAACCCAAAACATTGCATTGTTCTGTAGGCAGCTAGAAGAATATTGCCATTACATCTCCATGGCCTAAATTATTTTAATAAGAGTACTACAGAGTACTACACAACTAGCCAACCAGCTTTATCTCGATATTAACTTCTAGGAGCAGTGTGTGTATGCGTGTGTGTGTGTGTGTGTGTGTGTGTGTGTTTGTGTTGTGTCTGTTGGTTTCTAAGTATGTCTGTATATAAAAGAGGCATTTTTTTCTATGTAGCTGTAATGTAACAATAATCTACAGATATGGCCCCCCCACACTGAGAGGTTTAACACTGAAATTCTAATAATTTCCTGTTTTGTTCATTCAATTCAATTCCCTTGGTAGCAGGGGCAAGGAAAACTCCCTGTTAGTCAGGAAGGAACCTTAAGCAGAACCATGGCACATAAGGAGGAAACATCTGCTTGAGGTCGGCCGGGTCGAGATAGGAAGGGGGGAATGGGGGGAGGGTTGTGTGGCAGAAGGGGAAGGGAAACAACACAGAAGTGTTGTACACAGCATGCATTTGGTAGATGTACATAATATATATGGGCCATTCTACCGAATTGGTGCAAAGTGTGGTCCCACAACAAGAAAAACTTTTTACAAAACAATTAAGTATTCAGACATAGATATTTACTAAGAATATGTTATGGTCTATTTAAACCCAAGACATTAAATGAGATAGGGATAAGCTAAATATATACAAAATCATCATTTATAGGGTACTTTCTATTGGGAAGTAGCTGTCCCCAACCCTGACATCTAAATTTAAAAAAATCATGTCCATAGTTTTCATGTCACTACCGAAACACAGGAGTTTTAGTCCATTGGCTGAGCCTGGTTTCTAGCCACACCCCTGCATTTGTAACCAGGCAGTGATACTGCATCCCTGTCCCTCATGGCTGAATGGTAAGTAGCTAGATCCCATACTTTTGATATAACTGTGTTCCAAAGTCTGAAAATCAGTGTGTAACCTTAAGAATGGTCACTACCGAACACATATTTTTCTTCAATTAAGTAAACTTTTTGGGGTTTTATGCAAAGTATTATGTTTGTTTGTGTGTACACCTCTTCAAAGATTTGTTTGCTAGCCATGTACTTGCTACGATTCTTTATTTATGCTCAAAGTTAGCTAGAATTGTCACTACCGAAACAGTCACTACCGAAACAGTCACACTACCAAAACATATGGTAAAGTTTCGGTAGTGACATGATTGTTTCGGTAGTGACAAAATGGAATGGTAAGATGAATTGTATAAATTGAACTTTGAAATTTGGTAAAAATTTCATTTTTATTGATTTCATTGTGAAAACCTTCAAGAAATATTTGTAAAAATACTCTTCAGAGGAGGGAAGGAAACACAATTTGAACAGGTTAATAATAATACTCTTTTACCATAGTGTATTACTATGTTTCGGTAGTGACAATTTTTGGGAAAGGAAAAACATTCCAACACATTCTGAAAATACAACATAAAAATTGACGGTTCTTTTACTAGAAATGTGTGCTTTAGATATGGTTCAATATACAAACGGGCAAAGTTTTGGGAATAAAACATACAAATTTTCAAAATATTTCCAACCTGACTTTGCACCAATTCGGTAGAATGGCCCATATACAGACATCAGGTGGTATATACATGATACATACAAAACCAGCTTAGTGGGTATACACTGTGCTCATAGGGTTACTGTTACAGGGGTAAGGAGAGTAGGAACAGAAAAACATGTCGGTGGTGGCAATAATATGTATTTGTATATAAATGCTAGCATAGAGTATGGGGTAGAGTAAGTGTACGGCAGTACGGTGGCGGTGGGTGCAATGGGCCGAGGGTTTCTACAGGTAGATCGGATGGAGAGACTACAGCAGCGTCCCATAGCGAAGATTAGGAGAGAAAGAAAAAACTGTGAGTGGGTAGAGTTTGGCTGTCCATACACGTAGATGAGGAGTAGTGGTGGTGAAATGATTGATGAAACTCCATAGTGGTCCATCTAGCTTCTTAAAATTATCGCAGAAAATTATATAATTTTTGTTTATCACTTTCAGTTAACCCACTAGAAAAAAAAACCCCTGCCTATTTGGTTTGGGTCAATATGACCTGAAGTGACTTCTAATGTAGAGCAAGCTATACAAGCTGATGTCTCCCTCCGTGTGCTATAAACTAGTCAGCCCTTTGCCTCACACTCATAATTACCTGCTAGAATGTCTATTTCAAGATATCTAATTTAGCATGCTTAACTAGAAATGCATTGTACCCATGTTTTTTACTGATTTGCCCCCTCCACACACTCACACAGAATTTTGTGACTCATCATTTTTTTTAGACATGTTTACACCTTAGCCCTTCAAAATGTGACCTAGCGTCTCTGGTGATGGTCACTGCACATAATTGTTAGCAACTCAAATATAGATTTACATTAGGATTAGCATTAGCAAGCTGGTGATACCACTATGGTCATTGTGGCAGAAGGGGAGGGAGGGGAGCAGCATTCAGGTATTGTAGAACAGCTTAGTGGGTATACAGTGTGCTTGTAAGGTTACTATAACATGGGTAAGTAGAGTAATGTAAGTGTATGTGGGGGTGAGCAGGTGTAGGCCGAGGACTTCTACAGTAGGTCAGGTGAAGAGACTACAGCAGCATCCCACAGCGGAGACAGTCTAGACTAGGAGAGGAAGAAAGAGACAAAGTGAGTGGGCAGAGCTCAGCTGCCTAATATGCATATATTGATATGGTGATGAGGAACAATGTTTTCACAGCCATCAGCATTTGCGAGCAAAGGTCACGCTATAAGAGAGAGAAAATGTGGTTAATAAACATCAATTTGATAAACAGATAAATAGATACATTTAGGTAAACAATTAACAGTGGGAAATATGGCCACTTAATCGATATCAATATTAGCATGATATGATATACGAATGAGAGGGAGAGCGAGAGGCTGCCCAGCAAGGTGTGTGGGAATTTTGTTTAGTTTAGTTTTGGTGAGATATGTTTAGTTATGGTCGGCTGACATGGTGCACGCAGATTTAGGTAAGGATAGCAAGGGTGGCAAGATACAGCCCAGCAGGGGCGGCGCCAGGGGGGGCTAGGGGGTGCTATAGCTCCACCTGGATTAGCCATAGCACCCCCATAGCACCCCCAAGAAAATAATGGTTTATTTATTATTGTTATTAATTTAATTCTGCGTTCTTATTTTAATTTATTGTGTGATAATAATATTTCAATCACAAAAGAAAATAATAACAGATTGAAATGAACAGATTGTTCACGTAGCACGACAGAGACACGTCGCATGCGTGAACGTTGACGTTTCCTGACGATTGAAGGAGAAAGAGAGCTAGTGCACTGTCAAAGTCAAGCGGTAGTATCAACAAATTCACAATAATGGATCGGTTTTTGATACCCAAAATTCTACGAGTAGAAGAATCATGTGACGTTGAAGAAGAAGAAGAAATGCAAGGGGTATCTGAATCTGATTTAGAAGAAGAGGAACGTCGTGGTCAAAGAGATCAATCCTACACCTCTACTGAGGGTGCTAGCCGTGCTACACCTGGTCTGCTGGGTTGCCCGGATTTTGCTTTTCCAGCATAGTTTTGTTTGCATTTTTGCCTGTTCTTTACGAGTTGTATTGTACAATGATACAATGATCTAGCTCTGATTATTGTGGTTTTGAGTGCCTACTGTTTTGTTTCATTCACTTTTAAAAGGGGCCTGCATCTTTACACCGTTTAAGATTTAAGGTGGAACGGTCTTGTTAGATGTGTAACATTAATGAATGCGGTCTCTTTTTGGGATCCGCCTTAAAAAATCAGAGATTCTAGCCTAGGACGAGCAGTCTGTCTGTGCTAGCCAGTTATACATAAGCTTCTATGTTTTTATTGATTGTGACCTGAAATAATATATACTTTTTGAAAGCATTTCTGACTCTTTGACTGTTTTAGTTAATTAGGGTTCCTCCGTCAGGAGGAAACCTATTGTTATTGTAGGTATTATTATTATTCTTGTGCCATTGAAGTCAATGGCAGCCCCTAGAACCGTATGGTAACTTTTTGTGAAATTTGGCACACTCATTAAGGACAGTCCCTTCTCCACTCACACCAAGTTTCATGTCTCCCACTAGACCACACTAGCGCCACCAACGGGTCAAAGTTGGACTTTTGTTAACACTGTAACTTTTGAACTGTTTGGCCGATTTTCAAAAATGAGGTACCATTGGATTCCTTGGATCAAGACGAATGAAACACACCCTATGGCGTCAATTTCCGGTTATATAGATTTTCTGCAATTTCCGGTTTTATCAAAAACCTTTGAAAGGCATCAACTCCTACAATTTTTGTCAAATCTTCTTCAAAATCACCAGAGATGATCTTCAGACCAAGCCTCACAAAAATTCTCCAACCGAATTTTTGATCCTCACAACCGTTTGTCCGACACAGCCACTCAAATGCAGCAGAAAAGCTTTCAAACAGGAAGTGAAGTCATATCTCAGCAAATCTTTCAGATATCAACATCAAACTTGGTATGCACGTGGAAGACACTACAACATGTCCCCGTGTGCAAAGGCAACTTCATATCTTCAAAAATGATTGATATAAAGCAAATTGCATTAATCGCTAACGCGAATGGTGAATATGTAACCGGGTAGCTTTAGGACCCAGGAGTTTATAGGCAGCCAATGGTTGACGTGCTGTTATGAATGCTGCCTGACACGCGCGCGACATGCACGAGACGGACAGACACAATTTTATTGAGACTATTTTGTGGATACGAGAGAAGAGGGACGATTTCTGGTGTGGAGAAGATTTTCGTCTACATTTGACCGTAAGTAATAAAAGCATACTTATTACTGTTTAATTCGTATGATAACTGCAAGACGATTTTATTCTGTTTTTATTCTTGGTTAGTGTATTTGAGGTAGCGCAGATGTTTTGGGTCGAAATGGTAGCTAGCTTAGTTAGCTGGATAGTTATCTAGCATTAGGGAGAAGGCAACTTTGGTACCGATAGGTACATTTTGAGGAATTGGTGTTCAGAAAGTGATTTAACCAAAGGCCAGAAGTTTAACACAGTTCGTTTGCGTTGATGAATACAAATTAAGTGTTTTATTGACTTGTTCCAGTATCACTTTGTGACTCCGTGCTGTTGTAGCTATCTAATGTAAGTTAGCTGTATTTAATATTTCACTGGGTCTTGGAGCTGTTTCATTCACTGAAATAATTATGAAATGTGATGTTCTATTAGCCCATTTCGTTACTTGAGCAAGTCACAGTATTTCCAAGGTTTGATAGTGTAACTGAGACGACACAGTAAATTAATTCATCTTTGCTAGTAGAAAGTATGTTGTATGGTAGCATAGCAAGCTAGTAGTATAACTTACAAACCTTAACATATAGGCTAGTTTTTGCTTCTGTGGACGGCGTTTCAAATTAACGTACTCTACGTACCTGTACGGTTGGGTTATTGTATATTTACATGTCATTTGTGGATGTAATTGTGTTGTTTTAATTAGTGCGTTCCAAGTTTTTCTGACGGTCTCCACAGCGCAAGTAATTTTTTTCGAAACTGTAGTTGGCTAGTTAGCTAGGCTACCTTAATTAGCTGTATAGTTAGGCTACCTACCATTAAACTCGTAGCAATGGTAGCTACACTACCATGGTTGTTGTACTTGCTACGTATTAAGCGGTTCAAGGTTTGATCGTTTAGAAGCTCCATTGAAAACATATAGAACTACAGTACAGTATTTTTGTAATTGTTCGTTTGATACGATTAGCTATTGAAGTGTTAGCAGTAGTACTAATTTGAACATAGTTTTTGCTTCTGTGAGACGGCGTTCTAAATATACCCTATAACTTAACAACCTGTAACTCTACTTTCATAAATAGGTTTCCCCATCTCCTCCCATACCATGGGCCAGAGGAGCATGACCACCTGGGTGAGGAGTTTCTGAATTATCAGACCATGCCAACCCACCTCCTTCAGGACGAAACTGAGATGGAAAGCTTCTGGGCTGGAATGGCAACACGGAAACATAAGGTATACTTTTTTTTGGCTTTCTTTTTGGCAGGTGTGGCTTGGCTACATCTGTTGCTATTATTGATGCATGCCTATATCGTGTCATACATGATGCAAACTATGCATGTTGTATCTGAACTTTGTACAGTGTACTTACAGTATTAATCAAAACAAAATATGGTATGTTTTCCATTTTTGTTCTTTGTTCATTCTCAATAGGTGGCAGGAACTAAAGAATTTGAGAGGCTTGTTGCCGTCGCCAAGCTGGTCCTGGTGTTGCCCCATTCGAATGCAGATGCTGAGAGGGTGTTTTCAGTGTTCAGTGGGACTGAACAAAACTAAGACCAGAAATAGCCTGGCATTGGATGGCACCCTGTCTTCAATAATGGCCATAAAGATGGCCGACCTGGAGCCCTGTTTCAGATGGGAGCCCCCCTCAGAGGTCATCAAGGCCTCCAAGAAGGCCACAGGCCAGTACAACCTTGCCCACAGATCTTAGAAAATGACTAACCAGGTTCTGATCTGCACCTGATACCTCATTTTTAGTTATTTTTGTCATGTGTTGATCTATTTTATTGCTTAAAAAGGCTACTGTTTAAGCACTTTATTTGTTGCACTTTTTTGTTTGATGGAACGTGTGGTGGGAGGCTTTGAATAAGTGAAAAATATTTCTCCCTAACTAATCTTGTGTCATTTTTGCTGTTCATAAATCGTTAAGTGCTCATAAATCATTAAAATACAATTATTAACAATATAGGTTAGGTTCCAGTTAAGAATTAGTTGAATACCATTGTAATCAAAATGTCAATCAACCTACCTTGGTAAAATCTTAAACACAGGTCTATTAATTAGGCTATATTGTGGTACATAGACAGTCATTGAGGCACAAGAATAGTTTTCTGGTTGAATGTTCAGCTCAAGTCTAAAAGGCCCTACAAGTCATGATCAGATGAACATGAATCAGAATAAGTTCAGGTATTGCACATCTTTAGCATACCACCCAAAAAATCCACTAGAATGCAGGAAATAACATCTACTTAAACCAAAATGTCCTGGGGGGGACCATTCAGCTATGTCTTTGCTTCACAGAATGTAACCAATGTTGTCCATTTCCAGTAGGCCCCACAGTAGGCAGACTTTGGGCCCCAAAAACCAACAGAATGCAGAGCACAACATGGGTACAACGCCAAATTAATTCCAATTCCCTGATATCTGAGCCACCCAACGTGTGTAGCTGCGTGCACGGCAACATTTTCTCACTCCAAGGTTTTTTGAAAAGTTGGCAGCTCTGTGGTGACACGTTTTAGTACACTTTGCAGTGAGTGTGGTTTGCCCTACAATGCTAAAAAGTTGCAGTCAAATTTGGCAAAATTGCTAGCTTGGATATTATCTTTACATTTAGATGGGTTGGTGGTTACAACAATGAGGATGCGCATGCAGCTCAAGGCAGAACAATGCCTACCATTTCACCTTTACTGTATATGTTCCATCCACCCCCCCCTTTCTGAATAAAGTTCCATTGATCTGATTTGTTGCTATCTGTTGCTATAAAAACCATTTTAGCCAAGCTAACTAACATTGTTTTTAGCTAGCTGACATTACCATTCAATCACAAACAAACATGAATAGAAATAACTTGCTAACAGGGTCCTCACGTTTAATCAAAGCTTGTAGTGAGATGCATGACCCCCCGAGACAAGCTTTCATGTTAATAATCCTGTTGGTCACCCTGATTGTGCATGTTGTGTAGTTAAATGGAATGAGAGAGTCTGACCATGATAAAGTATTGTCAAGCTGCTGTACCATCACAAGGTACACTTGCAAACAGCTGGACATTAGCTGTACCTTGGTCCAGTTCACTGGCATGCCTCTTGTCAGTTGTGTATGACTGAGACTAGAGAGATGTCAATTCAGGAGAGTTTCCTATAACCATGGATTTTTAACCAGTTTTGGGAAATTTTGAAAACAGTGTTATTGTGTGGGACTACGTTTTTTGGGCTACTTCTAATCCTCAATGCTGCCGCCGCATTTATCCCTTGGCGTGACCTGCACTGGGAAAGAGGGAAACAGCATGGATGGGGAAAGTGTGTGGGCAGAGCAAGCAGTAGTAGTTACATAACCTACAACGTCCTTTAGTGACGTGTATCCTCACTTTCATACAGTTATTGTTGTAATCAAAGCTTTTAAAGAATGGATCTCTGCATTAAGGGCCTGACCAGAGCACAGGTGGCCTGACAGAACACGCTTCAAAGTTGTCACTTTCAAAAGGGTGGCATTTTAACCCTGTCAGTCCAAAATGTCTAAAACTTGGTACCCATGACTTATTGCTCATGGGAAACAAAAAAGTCTCAAGAACCCATAATGTCACCAGCATGGATATTTCTCGACAGTGACAATTTGTGAATAATTTAAAAAAAATTACTTCAAATCAGCCATTGATCCAATTATCTGTCCAATGTTGTGTACATGTATGAAATACATGTCAGTGTCATGTCAATTTTGTAGTGATTGGAATGTTGAGGAGGAACCCGCCATTGCTGCCTGCAGCTATATTTCTATCTGATATTCTAATTTGCCCCCTTTAGTTTAGAATGTATTGAACTATTTATGTTTAGTTTAATTTGTCAGACATGGTAGTGGTGACCTGGTGGTCATCTGGCGCCAACTTTAACCCCCAATGAAGTAAGTGAAGTATTTGGGATTGCGGAATCTATAACATGCTGATGCTGCATGCATTTTGTCAGTGACCGTCGCAGAGGAACACGGCTATGTGCGCGTCCGTCGGAAGCAGCCTAATGATAATAATAATAGACCTACGATCGATTTGTATGGCGCTTTTCATGGACCACAAAGACGCTTCAGAGAGCAAACATGTAAACAGATATGACGATATGGTGGGGAGGTGTTGTAGTAGAGAACCATGTGACACGTATGCTATCACCCTAATTTCATAGCACCCTCGGTAAAACGCCGAGCACCCCATAGCACCTGCAGCAAAAAATCTCTGGCGCCGCCACTGCAGCCCAGCAGTGTTAATTTCGTTGACGAAAAATATTCGTTAACGACCTTTTTCCCGTGACTAAAACGAGACTAAGACGTGACGAAAACGGATCTTTATAAATAAAAACTATGACTAAATCTATTTTAACTTTCGTTGACGAGACGAGACGAGACGAAAATGTTGGTGGTTGACTAAGTCACAATTGTTTTTTTTTTCTAAACTTGTATGCACATCATTGGTTGAAGGTTGCCCGGTCCTGTATCTATCCCTCCTCCACTCCCTGAGTGACGCCCTAACAAACGTTATGATGGCTGAAGTTCAAGCACTCGGTACTGGAAGAAAAATAAGAATAGATATCTGGACAGTCTTTAATTGTAACTTCACAGAAAATAAAACACAATGCAATGCACCGCAATAACCGGAGAGAAACCTTGTGGCTTCAAAATAGGTGGGAAGAACACAACAAGAGGCACCTGAAAGCGCACAAGACAACCCTGCCATTTATGCCAAGGTAAATGAGCTAGTAACTGTCAATGATAATTAGCTAATGTTAACTAGTTATTAGAATATATTAGCCAACGTTAAGTTAACTTCAAAAGGGCAGTCGAGTGTATATGTTGTGTCAGCTTGTACAACTAGCTAGTCATTTTCGATTGAAACCTCCCGTTTGGCTTGGCAAATGAGTTCCAAAACGTTTAGCTAGCTAACGTTAGCTAACTATGAGGTAGCATAGCTAAGTTATACTAGCTATCGATTGCTAGCTAAGTTATACTAGCTATCGATAACTAGCTAGTAAACGCATTGCAGAATGGACTATAGGACAGGCCACGCATGACATTAATCAAGAAAAAATAAATGAATACGTGATTGGTTTACATATCCTTGTCTATTTATGCAATTGTTATTATCATTGGCATTACTTTCAACTCTCAAACTATCTGTCTAGCTAAATATGTTGGTTATCAGATTGCACAGCAATTCATATGGAGGATATGTGGTTGATTTAACTAAGACCAGGTAGGCATAGTAGTTGTATTGTGTTATCACATCATTTGAATCTTCAAAATCTAGACTTGATATTCTCTTATATTTTAATGATAATACTGTTAATTAAGTATTGCCTTAAAATTTTTATTCACATTGAATTAATTGGAATTCAGCTGTAGGCATATACTAGGAGATCTGTATCTTAGAGACTAATTGCATCCACAGTGTAAGTACTGCAAGCTTGACTATTATGCAGTTGTAGACACAACACAAGGGGTCCCCGGGCCTGAGAAGGGAAGGAAAGGAGTTTAATGTGGCTATAAGATGGACTTTTAAATGTGACTAAAACTAGACTAAAATGTAATTAGACTTCGTCGACTAAAACTAGACTAAAATGTTCTGAGTTTTCGTCGACGAAAACTAGACTAAAACTAAGGAGGATAAAAATGACTAAAAGTGACTAAAACTAATATGCATTTTCGTCTAAAGACTAAGACTAAATCTAAAATAGCTGCCAAAATTAACACTGCAGCCCAGTGTCCAACTGGCTGGTGTGAGGCGCAACACACGCCTTATGCTGTACCAGGGATCTGTAAAGGCACTCCTTCACAGTACAACATGCGCTCTCCGTAGCCCAGTTTGATTGATATTAGGAATTTTATATGTGAGCTATGAGTTATGTTTTCCAATCATATATAAACAATCAAGGTTTGAATTGAGCAAACATTTCACAAAAGTATCAAGCATATGGTTGACACATAATAATAACTGGTTTAAACCATTTGCATGTCATGACTTTCATACTAAAAAGATATCTAGATGTTTTTTGGGGGGTAAGTCTAAATATCATAAACCAAAGCATGTTCAAAATGGCAAAACAATGATGTTATGGTGTGCACCAATCACTGGATGATGTGGACGTTGAACAAACAGTTTTGAGAATTGCAATTCTAATCTGAGAAATGTACCAAAGCAACTGAGAAAAACTGAAAAACAAGTATAATACAAATTGAATTGCCAATGGTAAAATGCATTTTCATATTGCATCACCATTTTGCAAAATGCATTTTAATTAGAATAAAGAGGGTAAACAACCATAATAAAAATACTTCATTCTATTGTCACATTGCCGACCCACCAACATTTAGCTTCAAGTTCTAGCTCACCTTTAACAGGAAAGGTACGTTGGTAAAACAAAATGTAATCATATTAGCTTTTTCAGGATCGATTATGTAGCTAATATGCCAGTGAGCTGGCTTACAATATTTTTGATCCAAATTGCAGTCCAATTGCATTAGACTTACATCATTAACAGGCAATCAACATTAACGTAGGTTGGCTAAGCTAACTGTAAAGCTATACTGTATCAAACTCTAAATAAGTCAATAAGTTAATATAGCCTATGTCACATCAGCCATCCTATGTTAACTAGTGAACCAGATCAAATGTACCTTATGTTTCCCCTTGTGCTGTCGATTATAGTGTGTTCGTGAAAAGTGCTTTTAATGGCCTGAAATGCTCAAAATTGCTATCAGCAGTGAATGGTGTCATCCGGGGGACAGTGAGATTACAGTTGACATTAACTATATTCACTGTCTCAGAACAACCAACCAATCATTAACCTGTAGGCTCATTAATATGCAGACCTAAAGTAAAAACGATTTAAATGGTACAACTATGGCAGGTACTTCAGATTGCAATTAAATCATGGTCAGACAGCTGTCCACATCACAAGGATCAATTAAAGACCAAACATAAATAGGTTACATTCATATACATTTACAGATGACTTAGAAATCACAACCATCCTGAAATCCTCTCTGTGACAATGGGAAAAGTTGTAGCAAGCAGCCAGGTGTTAAAGGAATGCAGGTTATGGTCATTATTAAACTGTGGCCAGGTCATGTGTCTGATAGCACTCAATGCATGAGGGTTGCTGTGAATACTTTTGGTGGAGAGAGGTCCTGTGATAAGATGCTATTTGGCCCTTTGGCCAGACTTTGGAAGTCTGGATGTCTATTTTATAGATTTGATCATTTTGCAGAGTGCTTACTGCCTTACACAGGCACAACTTGATGTACGAGGGAGAGATAGAGAGGGAGAAAGAGAGAGCGAAAGAGAGAGAGAGAGAAAGATGGAGAAAGAGAAGGGGGGGGGGTGAGAGAGATCTTGTTTGTTAATTGATTTGAAAATAAAATGAGAATTGTTAAAGAGCGGTTGGAAAGAGCCCTTTGCGGGCAACTGCCCGTCTGCCCTCCTCGACTCAAGCTGCCCCTCCGAGGGTAAAAAAATAAGTTTTAAAATAGTATAACGGCTGCCGAATTTCATGTAGGCCTAGATTAAAAAATCACCACCCAAAACATTTCAAGTAGCCTATGGGCAATGACAGTGGAAGTGAGTAGTAGTAGTAGTAATAGTAGTAGTAGTCCTTTATTGTTACAGCACAAGTACACAAGTACACAAGTACCAGCAACATAGCCTGTCGCATAGTAAACTAGCGAAAATGGCAATCCACCCGTCCATACATATACACAACAGCCATGTTAGGCGCTCGCAAGATTGTCGTTGCCATGGAGACCATGGGCCAGAGCCAGACCCAGATGAGAACAGAACAGACTTGGAAAACAGGGACAGGAGAGAAGACACAGAAAGTCAGGACAGGATGCCAACAAGGGAGGATATTGAGATGGAGAGTGAGGCATAATCCATGAATACAGATTTGAGTACAATTAGGCCTTTATCAAATTTTCACATTCAGTGCAAAATGCAGAAGGGCTCTCTTTTCAAGCCCACTGGTATGATGATGACCCCTGTCTGGAACATTCTCCACGGAATTTTTTATTTATCACTATTAATAATGACCCTGTTCTTCTCAGTTCTGCAGAGCAATGGCCCTTAAACATTTCTGTGCTCGTCCCTGCCAATGAAACCAGAAGCAGAGAAAATCCATTGAACCTCGGGGAAGCTGTGGCCACTCATCCTAGCACCAGAGAGCCCATGACGCATGATGGCCAAAGCCAGCAGGATGCCCTCAGGCCCACTAGGCCACTACTCACTACACCAGAAGAACATCACGAAGGTTGGGAATTGGAATGTACGAACACTGTACCAGAGTGGTAATATTTCGCAAGCGGCAAAAGATGGTTAAGAGAGATATAGATATAATGGGCATCAGCGAAACTACAGCTCCCGGGGGACAGACCATAATCTGCTCTGGAAGAGAAGATGACATTAACAGAGGAGGGGTAGGTATACTAATGTCGAAGAGTGCTACAAGAGCCCTGATGGATTGGACCCCGATCAATGAAAGGATTATTCAAGCTCGATATCATTACAAGCACATTAAACTGACCATGGTGCACATTTACGCACCCACAGAAGACGCTGATGAACAGATAAAATACACAAGACTGCAAGACAAACTGGATAAGTGCAACACACATGATATGCTGGATAATCATCGACCGAGTAAGAAATGGAGTGGACAAGACATTGAGAAAAGAACAAGCAGGTTACAGATAGGGAAGAGGAACAACAGAGCAAGTTTTCATACTATGGAACATAATTGAGCAAGTGAACGAGTGGCAAGCAACGCTATATCTAGACTTTGTAGACTTTGAGAAAGCTACTCCAGAAACCAAGACCAAATAACCATTGAGGGGCAGGATATCGATGAGGTTGAGGAATTGATTTACCTAGGAGCTACAGTCTGTAAAGACGGAAGTGGCATGAAGGATTTAAACTAGCTATCAAAAGCTAGGGGTGCATTTGTGAGACTAAAGAAGACCTGGAGATCAAACAACATATCAAGAAGAACTAAATTGAAATTGTATAAGACGTTAGTAGTGCCAGTCCTATTATATGGGAGCGAAACGTGGAAGATGGATAAGGGGGACAACAAAGAAGTAGATGTTTTTCAAAATAAGTGTCAAAAGACCTCAAAAGACAAATCCTACAAATCCATTGGGAAGATCATGTGAGTAATGAGAAATTGCTTGAGAATGCGGACATGAAACCACTTTGCTTGAGATTGCGGAGATGGAAAATGATCGGACACATACTCAGACAGGATCGAGACAACCATAATAACACGGTGATGACATGGGCACCAGAAGGGAAGAGGAGGAGAGGAAGACCGAAGGCACGCAAGAGACTAGACGTAAAATAAAGTGAGTTATTGAGTCCATGTTACCTTGTAATTTATCTGTGTTTGCATGACGAGTGTGTGTTTGTGTGTGTATGTGTGTGTGTGTGTGTCTGTGTCTGTGTGTGTTTGTGTGTGTGTGTGTGTCTGTGTGTGTATGTGTGCTTGTATCTGTGTTTGCCTGTGTGTGTAGGTCAGATCAGCTTTATGACATACAGTATTTTACATCAGGAGTTTTAGGCCCATAGGCAGCCGTTCAAAAATGAGTGTATTATAATTACAATCACGGCTGGTATTTGGGGCAAATTTTCTGCATCCTGAGACTTAAAGGGCTGACAGATTTTTGATGAAGTAACTTCCTGCCAGAAAAAAATAACATTTCTTTCAAATATCAATACTGTGCTACCAGTAGTCCTTCTTTTCTGCCCTGCTGATGCATTACATGGCACAAAGCACAGCGAGATGAGCTCGGATGTGAGAGACCCACCACTTGGTTATCTGTAGTGCTTTGGCATCAGAGAACGCTAACTTCATTCTATATAAACCTTGTGTGATGTGTTTGTGTGCTTCTCTCTTGTCTGCTGCAGTTTAGGAGTGAGCCCGGGCTCTCTCTCTCTCTCTCTCACTTTCATCCTCCAGGAGTGAGTGAGCCCATGGGTTTCTCTTGTCTTGAGTGAGCCCGAAAAGCTTGTATAATTTTGGCGTCAGAGTTAGATAAATCTTAACGTATAAACCCTGTGCAATGTTTATGAAATTGCTTCACTCTCATCCTTGCGCTGTGAGCCCGATGTGTGTGTGGGTGTGTGTTCTTGAGCTGTGAGTGAGCCCAACCCTGTTGTTGAATAAATATACTGATCTACAACTCTGGAGTCCTAAGGTCACTTGAGTGAATTTTCACCAAACAAAATCGAGTTTAAGATGAAAGAAAGGATTTCCATTAAATATTTGACTGGCACATGTTAAGAAATGCGTAATCGTGGCACCTATAGATAATTAAATTGTGTGCTTTTCGACGCCTGAGTTGCTTATACACTCTCACAAGTAATTACTACGGTTATTGCCACGCAAATCAGAATACAACTTAGTTCAGAGAAATCATGTCACATCATGAAACCAAGCCTTAATTGTATGTTTCAGCCTAGATACTATAAAGGATCACTCAGTGTGCCTACTGAGATCACCTTCAAGTACTCTCTTCTAGAATGAAAGAGAGGGACAACTCACCTTTTCCACGCAGTCGACAGGTTTTTCTGTGCCAAAGGTCCCCACCTCTCTTAGGTATCGGACGTTCCGGATCACAGGCTGCTAATCAGACCGGTGTAGTGAGGCGAGGTGTGTAGCGGGCCGCGGAGCTTAACTCACTTCATTAACTGACGCAGAAGCGAGTTTTGTGGTATTTAAAAAGTACCCCAAGATTTAATGTCAAAGAGGTCAACAAGAATTTAAAGTAAAGAAAAAGAACAATAAGACTTGGTCCCCAAGTCAACAAGAATTAAAAGAAAGAAATAAAAGCAATAAGACTTGGTCCCCAAGTCGTTTAAGCGCTCAGCAAAACAGTGTACAAAACCACACAGCAAAAAAGAAGAGCCCTCTACATGCATTGAGCTCAGCTTTTAACTGCTCTTGCTTCCGTCTTTTCATCACGGACTTCTCCTTATAAGGTCATTCCATCACACAATGTACTTCTGTCATATCAGGGTTTTTTAACAGAGGTATGACTCATCTATAGGCCGGCTTCTTACAGCCTGCGTCTTCCTCGGGGCCCCAAAGGTTACACTTCCTGTGCTTAACCCACTTCAGTTTCACTTTGAACATTCACAGCTTACATCAGCATTGTTCCCTCACAAGCATTTGCACTGAAAATGTTTCCTTACACAATAAGCAATTTTCACTCTTGATCATAGCAATCAGCAGCAGATATAGATTTGTTAAACTCACTCAAGCAATTACACACACTATCATATGATTATAAGGCATGATTCAGACATTCTGCAATCATTGTAAAAGGCATATATTGGTTTAGATGATTATAAAGCATGCTCCAGCAATTTCATAAAAGCATAAGTTTTTCATATGATTAATACATATTTCAAACAATCTCAGCAAAGCGTATATTTGTTAAATGAGTATGAGAATGGGATATGAGTGTAAATGTGAGTCTGAGAATGTATATGAATGTGAGCCTAACACGCGTACGGATCCATGTCGTGGCTGTCAGGTTCATTCTTTCGTGAGTCGTTCATCACCCGCCTCTTGGACCTGCCAGTCACGAGCCCCGGTGGTACCAGTCCTTTCCACACAACCCCCAGGGACTTCTCCGGACAAGGATTTGTCCGCAGAGCCTCTCTCTCCAACACAAAGTTCCATTTCACAGCAGTTACACATTCTCTGTCAGACCAATAATACTCATCCCATCCCGCCCGTACAATGTCATCAGCAGTGATAGGCACATGTTTATTTTTATTAACACATCTCCACCCCGCACCAGAAAAAATTCCCCACAAACAGTATGGATTTCCCCACGGACACCCAACAGTGTAATTCCCAACAAACTCCCCGTTTTGGCTTAATTGTGGAGGGGCCATATCTGCTCTTATCGCTGCCCAAAAAGACCCAGAGTCCTCGTGTTTGTATACATGCACCATCGCAGGTCTTACATCAGTAAATTCTTTCCAACCCTTGTCAAAACTGTAAATCAGGCTGGAACTTTTCAACATTGCTTCCACTTTGCTCTTATTCCAACGTGCATTCAGCCACGGTATCGAGTGCTCCCCACCCAGTCTAATGTAATGGATTCCCTTCCAATTTATCGGAATAGCCATCAACTCAAAACAAAGTTTTGATCTGATTTCCTGACCATTCCGAACAGTCACTCCGAGAAATTGCTTTCTCGTCTCATTCACGGGTTCAGAAACCCCTTTCACACTAGCTGTCATGCTTGTCCCATGCGAGACGACATTAAAATCAGCAGCATGTCTTTGAGGCAGTCGCTTCTTCCTTTTGTGTTTCTGTCTGCGGGAAATCCCGGCTATTGGGTCGAGTATGCCTCGACTAGTTTGCATAATCACAGATGGTGCTGGCGCAATGGTAGACTTCCCGTCTACAACGCTAGGTTCTTGGTTTTTCTCACCGGCCAGTGCGCCCGTCTCAACTGAGCTATTGGTTAAATCGCCTTCAGCGGCCTCGTGGTCGCATCGGGATTAAATGGAGCCCCATTTTTTCCCTCGACCTCTCCCGCCTCTGGCTGAGTAAGAGTCACTTGTATGCCCCCTATGGGTTCCATCAATTCTGGAAGGGGTGGTTCCCCTTCTTGCGTCTCATTTTGCATTTCTTTTTCTTGCATAAGCGTTCATGGCTCAGTGGTAGAGCACCCGCCTGTCCCACAGGGGGCCCGGGTTTCACTTCCGGCCAACGCATCAAATGAAGCTGGGTTTTTCAATGTGGCTATTGCAAGGCCTAACTGGAGCTGAGGTTCAGTGGTTACATCAAGGGTGGATGATCCTTCATCACTTCCCTTTTCCACTGTTTTCTCTATCTCACCAGGCTTAAGCCCCCATTCCACCTCTTCAGTTATCACTTCCATCCGGGTCATGGTACCAACTTGTTCATTGTTAAAACTTCCCGATTCATCACCCGCACACCAATCATTAACCCCGCTCTCGAGGACTAGAGCATCTTTATTTTCAGCCAGAAAATCATCTTTAATTTTATTAGATATAACTACAACAATTGGTTCTTCGTACAGTTTTCCTTTCATCAAACCATCATTTTTCTTTGCTTTGTTTTTCTTTGCTTTGTTTTTCTTTGCTTTGCTTTGTTTTTTCACAAGTACTGGAAGCCCAGTGGTAGAACTCACATCTACTATTTGGGGGGTCCGGTTTCCACTCCCGGTCCACCTCCGGGGACAGTAGGCACCCGTTACATATGAGTTATTTGGTAATTTTCCTACACCGGTTCCTATTACCTTGGTCACCTTGGGATTCAATGGTGTCACATCTTTTCCCTTGACCATTTCCGCCTTTAGCGGATTAGGATTTATTTTCATGTCTCCCAATTCTTTCATTGTGACTTGAAAATTGGGTATAAATTCTCTCATTTGCTTTGCACATTGTGCATTGCTAAACGCCTCAAAATCATCTGGAACTTCCCATTCCTTATTCTCACACTCGAGGACCAAAGCCTCCACATCATCACATAGAACCACATTTTTGGTATTGTCAGAATGATTTGATAAAACCTGTTCCACAGGCGAGTTATGCTCTGTTTCCATTGCATCCGTTCCATCTGGAACCAAAGCCTCCTTGTAGCTCTTTTTGTCATAAAAAGGAGCGTTGGGTTTAGGCTGATCATCAGGCTGGATGTCTCTGGTGTTCTTCCACATTCTTCCTTCTGCCTGTGACCAGTAAGGAGTGTAGTTATTTCTTTACAGTTGTTCATTCTGTCTTTTGACCAATAAATTGAGGTTGCACCCTCTCAAAATCAAAAATCAAATAAAAATAAAACACCTCAAATCAAATGTAACCACAAATTAAAATCATGCCATCCGTTCGTAAGAATTCCACTCAGATACGCTAGGTAAGTGGAGACCAACGGTACATCCACTGACAGTACTTCCAATGCTATTCCGGATCTCCCCGGTAAGCGTATCCATCTTAGGACATTTTTCCAAAGTATTCTAAGACATTTGCTAGAAAGCTAACAGAATATAATCAGAACATAAACATAGTTGCCTACCAGAGCAGGCCAATTTAGAAACCCTGATTGTGGTGTAGAATCATTTGCCATGGTAATCTGTTCAAGTTCCTTTTCATTTATTGCATCCGCAGGTGGTTTGGTTGTCTTGCCTCTGTCTGTGTTAGACTTTGCCAACCGCCCCCTGGGATCTTACACACACACACTCTCTCGAAGTGTATTATGAGAGGCCCTCTCTCACTTCAGTTTCCTGTGCCCCTTCAACAAGGGTTAACTTCCTCATTTTCATCACCTTCTTGCGTGCTCAACATTTTTACTTGTTTAACTCGCCAAATGGCTTTGGCTAGTATTCCTATTAGAATCCTTCCAAATAGGGGATACACAATGTATTGGGGCAGTCACCCACAACACGCAAAAATCATAGGTGAAAATGTTTTATCAAACATTGTCTTAACCATGATATCAATCAATCAATCAATCCTCATCAATTTTATATAGCGCTCCTCTAAGTACCCGAAGGTGCTTTACAGAGTAGTTCAGTCATTCAGACAAAGTCATACCGGTGGTGGTAAGCGGACATAGTCCACCACACTCCAGCCCATGTTAGTGTAGTTTTACAGTGCATGCATTGCCCTGTATTGTTATTCCTTCGTTTTTTCTTATACTTATTATTATTCCTTGTACCAAACCTCTGCGCTTAATTCAGCTTGAACCGTTTACTTAGAAACTTTGTTCAAATCATGCCGACAACGCCCTTTATACTTTTTATTTTTGCACTTAATGCACTGGTATTTCCTTCAGGAATTGCATATTCTAGTTAGACTTACAAACAAACACATTTCTTTTTTACATGTATTTCATGTTCTGTATTTCTTTTCATGTTAAATCATCAATTGTTTGTCTATTTCCCCTGCCTGGGGCTTAATAGACATTCTCTGTTTGTTCCTTCACGGACCAAATTTCTGCAACTTCTCCATTTCCCTCCACTTGGTCCCGTGAAGACAAACAGCTTACAAAACGTAACAAGAACAAAATAAAACATAAAACCAAAAACCCAACACAATTCAATTGAATTATTGAACCAATTCATTCAACTTAATTAAACTTAAAAAAAAAACTCCAAACCTAAAATCAAAAAAAAAATATTAAATTAATTAACCCAATTCAATTGATCAATCCACTTCAATCAATCAAAACAAATGCCAGGCTCCTACTTGGTTACCTAAATTTCCCTCAGGATTAATAAAGTATCCCTTTATCTATCTATCAACCTGATAGTGTGCCCTCTGGAACTCCAGTGGCTGCTTCCCCAATCAGAACCGAATCCTCCGCGCTCACTGACACACTTGGTTATTAGTTCCACTAATAACTATCGTCCCCTAGACAAACACACAAGCATGGGATGTGACATGATTCTCCTTTTTACACAATGGCAGAGAAAACAGTGACTCAAAACGAGGGTCCGGGTTTTACCTCGTTCCTATCACTGCCAAAGACATCTCTGCTAATTTTACACTTAAGTGTGCAAGTACGGCAGGCCGAAGTCTTTTATCGATGCGTATCAGCTATCAACTATCCGGGATGCGCTGTATCTGGGAGGGATGTACTGCACCCGTGTGCTTCAAAATGATATAATCATATCCAACATCAATTATAATATCTTTATCTGGTTTGTGTGGTTTTATCTATCCCTGAATGATTTTGTCTTTCTTCATTCCCCTTATATTTGCACATGCTTCGCAAGTTCCTCTTATCGTCTTTTCCTCCCCAGAAAAGTGAAAAATTATATCTCATCAACAATCACTAATAATGAAAAATACAAATCCATGTTAGTAATAATAATAACAATAATAATATTGCTATCAGTACCCAACTCCTGTTACTCTCCATTTCCATTAAATGTAAAACGTTTTTCATTGCCTTCTGCGTGCTCCACTATTTTAAAAAGCCATCTGGCTCTCAGCGCCTCTGCCACTTCTGTTTTGTGGTTTAGGCACAGGCTCTCCGTGTTCAATACACTGGCTGTGTTAGTTTCAAACTGTTTTGTGCATAAATCTCCCTGTTGTAAAGTGCGATTATGCACTGTAAAACATCGGTCTTCTGGTTTAGTTCTATTTCTATTTTCGCCTGAATCCAGGCTTTGAATTAAATCAGTCGGTTAACATCTAATCCCATCAGATACAACACTCCCGGACTCATCAATAAGGGGAGGACGCGGATCTTCTCCCTCCTCCCACTCTGACACAACATCGTCCATCGTCTGGGGGGTGTACGATCCTTCCTCAAAAATGGTTGGACTAGACCAAATTTAAGAAGCGCACCTTAATAGAACGCGAGTAGCTAATTCCGTTCCCCAAAGGTGCCTTTTCGGTCTAAACACTGGCTCTAGATTACCACGTATTTAGATCGTTCTTCTATTACCGGATAGGTGTACTTAATCGATTTCCTTATCTGGTGGTATGCCAGACTCTGATTAGGACCAGAAATCGGTTAGGTTCGTGCGTACGGTCTACTTATTACTCGCGATCATTAGCATTACCCCTCTACTAATGACCATTCATAGCCTACACGTTGGGCGCCATGTTAAGAAATGCGTAATTGTGGCACCTATAGATAAATAAATTGTGTGCTTTTCGACGCCTGAGTTGCTTATACACTCTCACAAGTAATTACTACGGTTATTGCCACGCAAATCAGAATACAACTTAGTTCAGAGAAATCATGTCACATCATGAAACCAAGCCTTAATTGTATGTTTCAGCCTAGATACTATAAAGGATCACTCAGTGTGCCTACTGAGATCACCTTCAAGTACTCTCTTCTAGAATGAAAGAGAGGGACAACTCACCTTTTCCACGCAGTCGACAGGTTTTTCTGTGCCAAAGGTCCCCACCTCTCTTAGGTATCGGACGTTCCGGATCACAGGCTGCTAATCAGACCGGTGTAGTGAGGCGAGGTGTGTAGCGGGCCGCGGAGCTTAACTCACTTCATTAACTGACGCAGAAGCGAGTTTTGTGGTATTTAAAAAGTACCCCAAGATTTAATGTCAAAGAGGTCAACAAGAATTTAAAGTAAAGAAAAAGAACAATAAGACTTGGTCCCCAAGTCAACAAGAATTTAAAAGAAAGAAATAAAAGCAATAAGACTTGGTCCCCAAGTCGTTTAAGCGCTCAGCAAAACAGTGTACAAAACCACACAGCAAAAAAGAAGAGCCCTCTTACATGCATTGAGCTCAGCTTTTAACTGCTCTTTGCTTCCGTCTTTTCATCACGGACTTCTCCTTATAAGGTCATTCCATCACACAATGTACTTCTGTCATATCAGGGTTTTTTAACAGAGGTATGACTCATCTATAGGCCGGCTTCTTACAGCCTGCGTCTTCCTCGGGGGCCCCAAAGGTTACACTTCCTGTGCTTAACCCACTTCACAGTTTCACTTTGAATCATTCACATCTTACATCAGCATTGTTCCCTCACAAGCATTTGCACTAAAAATGTTTCCTTACACAATAAGCACATTTCACTCTTGATCATAGCAATCAGCAGCAGATATAGATTTGTTAAACTTCACTCAAGCAATTACACACACTATCATATGATTATAAGGCATGATTCAGACATTCTGCAATCATTGTAAAAGGCATATATTGGTTTAGATGATTATAAAGCATGGCTCCAGCCATTTCATAAAAGCATAAGTTTTTCATATGATTAATACATATTTCAAACAATCTCAGCAAAGCGTATATTTGTTAAATGAGTATGAGAATGGGATATGAGTGTAAATGTGAGTCTGAGAATGTATATGAATGTGAGCCTAACACGCGTACGGATCCATGTCGTGGCTGTCAGGTTCATTCTTTCGTGAGTCGTTCATCAGAACACACACACATACACACACAAACCAGGAACACACACAGATACCTACACACACACACACACACACACACACACAAACCAGGAACACACACATACACACACACACACACACACACACACACACACACACTAATACACACACACACACCCGCACACACATACACACATATACACACACAAACCAGGAACACAGACATACACACACACACACACACACACACACACACACACACACATACACACACAAACCAGGAACACACTCATATACACACAAACCAGGAACACACAGATACATACACACACACATAAATACACACACACACACACACAAATACACACACACACACACACACACACACTCTCAATTAGATTAACTGATCTCTTTTCCTCACTCCATTTCTGACTCTCCAATTACTTTAGTGTAGAATTATATTATAACATATTAATACACACTACCATTCAAGCGGTTGGGGGTCACTTTAGTGTAGAATTCAATTCTAATATATTAACATACACTACCTGTCACGATTGTGCTGACATCCGCTCCAGCCACTCCCCCTTCAGCACACTCTCACACTCACTCTCCCAGATGTCCGTCATTTCATCTCGTTAGTCACATTTGCACTCCCAGCTGCACCTCATTCCCATCCCGTAATCACAAATCACACACACCTGGCACTTCCCTTCATATACACCTCACTCCCCTCACTTCTGGTGTCGTCGCTACACGGACAAAGTTTATGCCCGAGACGGCCAGCTCAAACAGAAAGACTCATCACATATTCTGTCTGAGGTCGCTCACCAGTCGTGTCAGCTATCTCTAACATGCACCACAAACTTAAAGTGTTGACTTTAAGAAAAATAGTCAGGATATCATACAATTGTTTGGTTTTACAAAGATAATGACATTTATTAAAAGTCAAAGCGAAATGTACAGGAACTTCACCTTCTTCATCTCTGTGCAGATGCATATTTTTTTTATTAACACACACACACACACACAAACACACACACACAAGCTGAGCAAGACAGTGACTATACAATTATTGCAATGTTTACAGAAAAAAATACATAAAGCAATTTAAAGGAAACATCTTTACTTATTTTCATAAATTGTTTCCCTTCCTCCTTCTTCTCTTCCTCCACCTTCTTCTTCTTCCTTTTCATGTTCTTCTTCTTCATCTGTTTCCTCTTCTTCTTGTTCTTCATTCAATGGTCACTCAACTGACCTGTGCTGATGGAGGCTCTGATAAACTGAATCTTGTTGGTTTGTGTTGGGGTTCAGGGACTGATAGACTGAATCCCCATGGCCAGTGTTGGGGTTCAGGTGCTGATAGACTGAATCCCCATGGCCAGTGTTGGGGTTCAGGTGCTGATAGACCGAGTCCTGCTGGAGGGTGTCTGCGTTCAGCCTCTGGTAGACGGACTCAGATGTCGGGGTGTTGGTGGGGGCTTCATGCAGTGCTGATGCTGCAGGATCATTTTCATAATCATCCTCAGCCTGAAATTACAGTTACAGAGCAGTGTTGAGTGAAGTGTTCAGTGTTTGTGTGGGTGTGTGTGTACGTCTCTCTCTGTGTGTGTGTGTGTGTGTGTGTGTGTGTGTGTGTGTGTGTGTGTGTGTGTGTATGTTTGAGTGTGTTTGAGGTGTTCATGAATGAGGAGGAGGAAGATATGACCCCTCACCTCTGCTGTGGCAAAAGGAGCTGGAGTTATCTGGCTAAGAGGGACAGCAGCAGCTGAAAAACACACAGAGATAGCATCACAACATGTGTGTGTACGTGTGTGTGTGTGTGTGTGTGTGTGTGTGTGTGTGTGTGTGTGTGTGTGTGTGTGTGTGTGTGTGTGTGTGTGTGTGTGTGTGTGTGTGTGTGTGTGTGTGTGTGTGTGTGTGCATGTTTCCGTATTTGTATAGGAATCATCTGTGTGGGCAGTGTTTTATCTCTAGTATCTTTATCTTTAGTCTCTAACCTCTTGTCCTCTTCTTCCTGTACGTGTAGATAATGATGACTAGGATCCCCAACAGCAGAGCAACAGCAGTCAAAGACACACAGACAACCACAGCAGCACCTGATAGGAGAGATGACCAACTACTTTAGACACACAAAGACAAACCTTACCAGCAGCAGAAACCAGGTGATAAAGAGAGAGATGAATCTCATCATCAGGTACCTTGTACCAACACATGATCTCTGTCACTAGATTAGCTTTCATTCCAAGGCAGAGTAGCAGTCAATAAAGTTCCTGCTTCTATGGGTTTCACCTGTAACTGTGACACACGGATGCTTTTGATGGAACCGCATATTGATTTTTTCCTGGCCTGATTTGTTGTTGCATGGTGGTTCTTGTGTGAGCATATAAATGCTCATATAGGGGACTGATGGAACTGCAAAATAGCTATTCTACTGTTCTGTATCATTTGTATCTTTAACATATATTGATGTTTCCTGCTCTGATTGGCTGTTGCATGGTGGTTATTGTGTGAGCATATAAATGCTCATATAGGGGACTGATGGAACTGGAAATATTGCTATTCTGTTGTTGTAAGACATTAACTCCTTATGTTGTATCTGCAACTCATTTTGGATGTGTACTCTGTTTCACTGAGACCTGAACAAGTGGCTTGTGAACCCTCCCCCCCCAGATAGGCTCCTTCCTGCTAAGACACTTTGTGCCATGGTATCACCCCCTCCCCCCATAGGTGAACCCCTCACCCCACTGTCTCCCCCTTCCTCTCACCTAAAGGGTGTGGTCATCCCCTCTCCTATTGTATTCTACCTGACTGAAATGTATAAATGCCTACACATTCTGCTATCAGGTAGGCCTTGCTCTGAGCACCAAGCTGAGACGGGGTCTCCACGGCGAAAATAAACTACAGAAACCTGACTTCAACTCTCCGGTCCCTTCTTCAAACTTAAGCGTGCTTATCGATTCCGTCATCATGGTCCTTCGAATGCCTTATAGATATACATCTATCCGAACACAGCAAAGGGATCCAAGCCGACGCTAAAGCATTGTGAACGGGACAGGTAAGCGATTTACGGTAATTCTATGTGCAAAAAATGTTTTGTTTGAGAGTGAGAGACAGACTCTTTCTGACCGAGTCATCGTGCCGGTACAACAGAGTTTCTCTGACCAGCCATTGTGCCGGTCCAGGCATTAGCCTACCAGAGCGAAATCTGGCGCTACGGCGGCGGCGTAAAGGCATCGTTGCCAAGCTTAGTCCCAAGACTCATTACGCGCAGCATCGACTGACGCCCTATTTGTAAGGTGCAAGTGTCTAGACAACATTGTGCCTGAGTCACGGTGGCCTCGGTTTATAACGGTAGGGAAAACTTATGCCTAAGGAATGTGTATTGAAACCGGATATTGTCACTTTAATCCGGTCTCTGGTTGGATAAAACTTTTCAACAGAAATGGACAAGGACCTTTACTTTTTAGTTGAGAAGTTGTGTTGATCGCCTGACATGCAAACGATCGGTTTTCTTTAAATTATTATTATTTTTGTGAAGTTATATGGCTTATGTGAATAAAGCTATCTACACAACTTTTTATATGTCTACATTGACTCGGTTAGTTGTTCATGTGGTACACGTAGGTCTTAACTGAAGCTAACGCTTAGACCAACAATCCATTGGAACACATAGTAGCTAGCTAGCCTCGCTGCTAATAAGTCTAACGTTAGCATGCTGATATGACTAGACCCATTATAGTCAGGTGGCTTAATGCTCAATTGACTTGTTAACCGAACTTTTACGAAGTCATACAACTAAACACACAAGTGACTTGTTAACCTATGTCTACATTGACTCGGTTAGTTGTTCATGTGGTACACGAATGTTGCAGAGTATTGTAGGACTTAACTGAAGCTAACGCTTAGACCAACAATCCATTGGAACACATAGTAGCTAGCTAGCCTCGCTGCTAATAAGTATAACGTCAGCATGCTAATATGAATAGACCCATTATAGTCAGGTGGCTTAATGCTCAATTGACTTGTTAACCGAACTTTTACGAAGTCATACAACTAAACACACAAGGGACTTGTTAACCAAACTTTTACGAAGCTATATGACCAAACACAAAGCTAACACTGTTAATTCCGCTATAGCTAGCCAGGTCAATTAGCTCGCCTAAGATACTGCAATTTAAGCTAACCAATTACCTCATTTCCCCCAAAACCCATCGATTACGTGTGTTTGTGATGTGTAACATATATCCTTAATCAGTCATTCAAGTTATTAACGTTTATTTACCGCTAGCGATTACACGACACAAGGGTAATTCAATCGCTATTAATGTTGAACTTGAACTTCAACAACGTCACACAACATTAAAAGTCAGGCATCGGCATGGTTCCTAAAGAATAAATCAAAGGTCCTTGTCCATTTCTGTTGAAAAGTTTTATCCAACCAGAGACCGGATTAAAGTGACGACATCCGGTTTCAATACACATTCCTTAGGCATACGTTTTCCCTACCGACAACGCTGTATAAACTGAGACAAGTCTGCCATCGGAATCTCTCAAAAAGGGGTAGCTAACTTGGTCCTGTACGGATGAAATAGAGCTCTCACATCAAACAAAAACTCTGCACATAGAAAAAGTCCCGTTCGCTACAATTGACCTATATTGTTCATTAAAGGGACCAGGAAGAGTCAGTTTCTGAGGTTTGTTTCGGCGTGCTATGTGTTTGTCTGTTCCATGTTTTATGTTCATTGTGTAAGCCTATGTGCGTCGATCTGTGTTGTCCTGTGTTCTTAAATGGGCAACTTTGACTATCAGTAGCGACTGCGCATGCTCAAACAGCACTGTCTGGCCCATGGCTGAAATGATCACATTAGCTGGGCCCACAATACGTTGGGGTGCCCCTTTAAGTAAAAGCAAACCATGCTTGTTGTTCAAGTGACCGGCCGCTGTCTGATAGTCAAATTACACCATTGAATAGCGAGGAGGCAGACATCTGCTAACTCTATGTGTTGTGTGTTGCATACGTGTTGTAACCTAAATTAATTTCTCTTGTCTTTGTTTCCCCGCGAGTCAGTCAACGCGTGTCCTGAGCGAACAAGTGCGTGTGTGTGTGTGTGTGTGTGTGTGTGTGTGTGTAAATGGGCTGGCCAGCCGTTGTATGAATGGACTTAACACGACTCAATTCCACTCACCGACTGAGTGAGAATATACCAGGACATACTTTTGACCACTGACTTTGTTTTGTTTATTGTCTGGTATGATTTAAGTCTGACAATGCCTTGCTTTACCCTGTATATACTTTTCAATGGTGATAGCATCCAAGCTATCATATAGGGGGAGTTGAAGGCTCTTTATGACTTATCTACTGACAGTGCTTACACTATTGTATGTTAACCTTTTATTTTGTTGAAGTTTGTTTCTTTAGTGCTTACACAATTTTATGTATTTTGTCGAAGTTGTGCCTTTTGTCTTTGTTTGTTCCACCCTTATCCCTGTAAGTTTGCCCAAGCCGTGTGCCTTGATTGTTGTCAAGTACTCTTGCAAATTCCTGTTACCAAACATCCCCCCTCCCCCTCTCTCACAGTCAAATGTGTTAATGCTTGAATGTTCTGTTAACCCCTCATACTGTTGGTTTCTCATGTGAGATTTGACTGCCCACAGCCAAGAATTCAGACCCTGAGGTCACCCAACACTTCACGTCCATTCAGAGGAGAAGATTACCCCTCCCCTGATCAACGGGAGTGAGGGGAAACCGCATCAGCTGCCACCAACACACCGCATCTAACACCTCCCTGTTTCTGTGTGTCCTGGGGCTTTTTGGCCTCCTGGAGCGGTGGGCTCAGGCTGAGGTGATGGGCTGTCCACCTTTCCCCAGAGATACACACACTCACCCTAAACTAAAGGACTATTGACAACCCTATGACCACAATGGACACCTGTACTCTTCAACCGGCCATCCACATGCTTGGTATTCCTGATTCAGCACTTCTTGTCATGGTAGAGACTACCCACCCAGAATGCTCACATACATGGCAGAAGGACTCTGCAGAAGGTTCTGGGTGTTTACATGATAATTCTTGTGTGAGCATAGAAATGCTCATATAGGGGACTGATGGAACCGCATATTGATGTTTTCCTGGCCTGATTTGTTGTTGACTGATGGAAGTGCAAAATAGCTATTCTACTGTTGTTCTGTATCATTTGTATCTTTAACATATATTGATGTTTCCAGCTCTGATTGGCTGTTGCATGGTGGTTATTGTGTGAGCATATAAATGCTCATATAGGGGACTGATGGAACTAGAAATATTGCTATTCTGTTGTTGTAAGACATTAACTCCTTATGTTGTATCTGCAACGCATTTTGGATGTGTACTCTGTCTGTTTCACTGAGACCTGAACAAGTGGCTTGTGAACCCTCCCCCCCCCATATAGGCTCCTTCCTGCTAAGACACTTTGTGCCATGGTATTACCCCCTCCCCCCATAGGTGAACCCCTCACCCCACTGTCTCCCCCTTCCTCTCACTTATAGGTGTGGTCATCCCCTCTCCTATTATATTCTACCTGACTGAAATGTATAAATGCCAACACATTCTGCTATCAGGTAGGCCTTGCTCTGAGCACCAAGCTGAGAGGGGGTCTCCACGCTGAAAATAAACTCCAAAAACCTGACTTCAACTCTCCGGTCCCTTCTTCAAACTTAAGCGTGCTTATCGATTCCGTCATCATGGTCCTTCGAATGCCTTATAGATATACATCTATCCGAACACAGCAAAGGGATCCAAGCCGACGCTAAAGCATTGTGAACGGGACAGGTAAGCGATTTACGGTAATTCTATGTGCAAAAAATGTCCGGTCTCTTCTTCAACTTAAGCGTGCTTACAGCGATTCCATCACTTTAACCCAGATAATTAGAGATAGTTAATTAGAGAGAGAGATAGAGAGAGAGAGAGAGAGAGAGAGAGAGAGAGAGAGATAAAGATAGTGAGAGAGAGATAAATAGAGCAAGAGTGATATAAAGAGAGCTCATTATCAGCTACCTTGTACCAACATCATCTCTGTCAGTAGACTAGCTTTCATTCCAGAACAGAGTTGCAGTCAATAAAGTTAATTCACCTGTAACTGTGACACACTGATGATTTAACCCATATGCACACTCATATTTACCTTCTCTAGGTGTCACCTGCAGCTCTGTGTAGTAATCAAATATGAACACAGTAGTTCCATTGGTTCCACACCAGTACTTCCCAGAATCCCTTGCTTCCAGTCCAGTGATGGTCACAGTGAAGACTCCAGCAGTGGGGCTGTCATGCAGAGAAAATCTTCCTCTTGTGGCCTGTGTCTGACCTCCCTGAGTTATGATGAGTGGTTTGTTGTTTCCTTTGCACTCATCCTCACAGAGTAGTTTAGTTTTCCCAGAATCCTCAGGGAGATATGGACAAATTATCTGAACTTCACCTCCTTCATATCCTGTTATTGGAGTCACTTTATGAGAACAGAAATAGTGATTCAGTTAAAAGTCTGGAATCACAGATCAGATATGCCTAATTAAACATTTTGTAAAAATAGCAGTAAACATATAAGATATAAAACACATATTTGAACTAAAGTGACATTCAGAAGAAATCAGGGCGCAGAGCGGGTACACAAGGGGCAATATTTGGCCACAGCATCTATAGTAGCAGTAAGTAATCCTAGTAAGTTATAACTCACCAATGAAGATCTGAGTGTTCTTGATTAGGGTGATGGATCTACCTTCATCTGCACCTACTCCACACCAGTACTCTCCAGCATCTGTTTCATTCAGCTGGAACAGTGTCACAGAGAACTCTTTCTTTTTAGAAGACAATGTTTCTTCTTTTTCACCAGAGGATACCGTTTGTATTTTTCTCTTCTGTGTTCCAGGTGGGGTGAGTTTGATGCAGGTTAACTTTCTCTGATGCTGGCAGAGGAACTTGGTTCTGTGTTTGTAGGATTCAGGGAAAGTGCAGCTTAACTCAGCACTTCCCCCCTGAAGGCCAGTCACTGTGGTAGGATGCCCTTCACCTGTCAAAGCTAGAAGGGAAAGGTATGATTCTCTCTCTCCCTTTATTTCTCTCAGAATGGATGTTTAAGTGGAACTCAGTAGAAATATTAGAGTAAGATTGATGTGCCTGTCATCTGTCTGTCATTCTCTCTATAAGGAACAAAACTCCAATTGTTTAATATTGGACAGTTAACTGAATGTACTAACCTTGCTCAACCTCCAGCTGTAGGTCACTAGATGTAAAAGGAAAATCGCCATACACCACACACCTGTAGTTTCCACGGTC
>NW_024880069.1:0-30000 GCF_900700415.2 Clupea harengus
GTGCTCTCTGAAGAGTTGGGTCTTCAAAAGCTTCTTGAAGGTAGAGAGGGACGCCCCTGCTCTGGTAGTACTAGGCAGTTCGTTCCACCAACGTGGAACTACAAATGAAAATAGTCTGGATTGCCGTGCTTGCACAGACAGCAGTGCCAAACGACGCTCACTAGACGAGCGCAGCGTCCTGGGTGTAACATTTGCCCTTACAAGAGCATTTAGGTAGGTGGGAGCAGAACCAGCAAGCACTCTGTAGGCAAGCATAAGTGACTTGAACTTAATGCGAGCAGCTACTGGCAGCCAGTGGAGCTCAATGAGTAGCGGGGTGACGTGTGCCCTTTTCGGTTGGTTGAACACCAGACGCGCCGCCGCGTTCTGGATCATCTGTAGTGGTTTCACCACCCAAGCCGGCAGGCCCGTTAGGAGGGCGTTGCAGTAGTCAAGGCGGGAGCTCACCAAGGTTTGCACCAGCAGCTGGGTGGCATACTGGGTTAGGTACGGCCTGATTTTGCGGATGTTGTATAGCGCAAAGCGGCACGACCTGGAGACAGAGGCGATGTGGGCCGTGAAGGTCAGTTGGTCATCAATAATGACCCCGAGGTTTCTTGCTGTTTTGGATGGAGCAAGAGATAAAGAGTCAGTATTGATATTGATGTTTTGGTGGATGACCTGTTTGGCTGGAAAGACCATCAGTTCCGTTTTGGCCAGGTTCAGCTGAAGGTGGTGATTTTTCATCCATGTGGATATATCAGCGAGACAGTCCGAGATCCGCTCCGAGACCGTGGTGTCCTCAGGAGGGAAAGACAGAAACAGTTGAGTATCATCGGCATAACAGTGGTAGGAAAAACCATGCGAGCGGATGATAGGGCCCAACGAGGTGGTGTAAATGGCAAAGAGCAGTGGTCCCATCACCGAGCCTTGGGGCACCCCAGTGGTGAGGTGGTGAGGTACAGACAGCTGACCTTGCCATGACACGTTGAACGAGCGCCCAGTGAGGTAGGATTCAAACCAGGAGTGCGCATTGCCAGAAATGCCCATACTTGACAGTATGGACAGAAGGATGCGGTGGTTGACTGTATCAAACGCAGCTGATAAGTCAAGCAGGACGAGAGCCGAGGATTGAGCTGCTGCTCTAGCTGTTTTTAAGGCCTCCGTTACAGACAACAGGGCTGTTTCGGTGGAGTGACCGCTTTTGAATCCAGACTGGTTCAGATCGAGGAGATTGTTCTTTGACAGGAACTCGGTGACCTGTTTGGAAGCTGCCATCTCAATGGTTTTAGATAGGAGCGTGAGAAGTGAGACCGGTCGATAGTTCTCCACCTGAGTGGGATCGAGAGACGGCTTCTTGAGCAGCGGCGTTACCCGAGCCACTTTGAAAAGAGAAGGAAATGTTCCAGAATTAAATGAAGCATTCATCACCTGTGTTATTGCCGGTAAGACGGCAGGCGATATGGCTTGAAGGATGTTGGATGGGATGGGGTCCAGCGGGCATGTAGTTGGACGGCTACCTGTTAGGATTTTGGAGACCTCACTCTCGCTGAGAGGGATGAAAGAAGGAAATGATGAGCCATTGACGGTTGCGCCCTTAGGGGGGCGAGACAGTTGGTCGAACTGTTTCCCGTTGGCTGCCACTTTCTCTGTGAAAAAGGAAGCAAAGTTATCAGCAGTGAGGTTAGTAGCTGGGGGAGGAGGAGGAGGGTAGAGCAGAGTTTTGAAGGTGGAGAATAGTTTCCGAGCGTCAGTTGCACCGTTGATCTTGTCATTGAAAAAAGTCTTCTTAGCAGCAGTGATGCTGGATGAGAAGGAGGCCAGCAGTGTCTGGTAGCTTGCAAGATCGTCCAGTGCGGCAGATTTGTGCCACTTTCTCTCAGCCGCTCTGAGATTGGAGCGCTGCGTTCGGAGGGTATCACTCAGCCACGAATGAGACTGGGTAGAACGAGCAGGTCTGGTGGAAAGTGGACACAAACTGTCCAAGCATGAGCTCAGAGTGGAGCAGAGTGATTCTGTGGCATCATCGACACCTAGTGAGGAGAAGGTGGATAAAGGTGGAAGAGCAGAAGAAACCAGAGAGGAAAAGTGGGTAAGAGAGAGGTTGCGGAGGTTGCGCCGGAACGAGACCATCGGAGGGGGGACAGAGGGTTGCTCAATGAGCCGAACATCGATACATGTAGTATATGATAAGATGTTTAATGTTTAGATATATGTAGTATATGATAAGATGTTTAATGTTTAGATATATGTAGTATATGATAAGATGTTTAATGTTTAGATACATGTAGTATATGATGAGATGTTTCATGTTTAGATACATGTAGTATATGATGATAAGATGTTTCATGTTTAGATACATGATAAGATGTTTAATGTTTAGATACATGTAGTATATGATGATAAGATGTTTCATGTTTAGATACATGTAGTATATGATGATAAGATGTTTCATGTTTAGATACATGTAGTATATGATGATAAGATGTTTCATGTTTAGATACGATGTTTAATGTTTAGATACATGATGATAAGATGTTTATTGTTTAGATACATGATGATAAGATGTTTATTGTTTAGATACATGATGATAAGATGTTTAATGTTTAGATACATGATGATAAGATGTTTATTGTTTAGATACATGATGATAAGATGTTTCATGTTTAGATACATGTAGTATATGATGATAAGATGTTTCATGTTTAGATACATGTAGTATATGATGATAAGATGTTTCATGTTTAGATACATGATGATAAGGTGTTTAGATACATGATGATAAGATGTTTAATGTTTAGATACATGATGATAAGATGTTTAATGTTTAGATACATGTAGTATATGATAAGATGTTTAATGTTTAGATACATGTAGTATATGATGATAAGATGTTTCATGTTTAGATACATGATAAGATGTTTAATGTTTAGATACATGTAGTATATGATAAGATGTTTAATGTTTAGATACATGATGATAAGATGTTTATTGTTTAGATACATGATGATAAGATGTTTAATGTTTAGATACATGTAGTATATGATAAGATGTTTAATGTTTAGATATATGTAGTATATGATAAGATGTTTAATGTTTAGATATATGTAGTATATGATAAGATGTTTAATGTTTAGATACATGTAGTATATGATGAGATGTTTCATGTTTAGATACATGTAGTATATGATGATAAGATGTTTCATGTTTAGATACATGATAAGATGTTTCATGTTTAGATACATGTAGTATATGATGATAAGATGTTTCATGTTTAGATACATGTAGTATATGATGATAAGATGTTTCATGTTTAGATACGATGTTTAATGTTTAGATACATGATGATAAGATGTTTATTGTTTAGATACATGATGATAAGATGTTTATTGTTTAGATACATGATGATAAGATGTTTAATGTTTAGATACATGATGATAAGATGTTTATTGTTTAGATACATGATGATAAGATGTTTCATGTTTAGATACATGTAGTATATGATGATAAGATGTTTCATGTTTAGATACATGTAGTATATGATGATAAGATGTTTCATGTTTAGATACATGATGATAAGGTGTTTAGATACATGATGATAAGATGTTTAATGTTTAGATACATGATGATAAGATGTTTAATGTTTAGATACATGTAGTATATGATAAGATGTTTAATGTTTAGATACATGTAGTATATGATGATAAGATGTTTCATGTTTAGATACATGATAAGATGTTTAATGTTTAGATACATGTAGTATATGATAAGATGTTTAATGTTTAGATACATGATGATAAGATGTTTATTGTTTAGATACATGATGATAAGATGTTTAATGTTTAGATACATGTAGTATATGATAAGATGTTTAATGTTTAGATATATGTAGTATATGATAAGATGTTTAATGTTTAGATACATGTAGTATATGATGAGATGTTTCATGTTTAGATACATGTAGTATATGATGATAAGATGTTTCATGTTTAGATACATGTAGTATATGATGATGTTTAGATACATGATAAGATGTTTAATGTTTAGATACATGTAGTATATGATAAGATGTTTAATGTTTAGATACATGATGATAAGATGTTGTTTAGATACATGATGATAAGATGTTTAATGTTTAGAGACATATAGTGTATGATAAGATGTTTCATGTTTAGATACATGTAGTATATGATGATAAGATGTTTCATGTTTAGATACATGTAGTATATGATGATAAGATGTTTAATGTTTAGAGACAAATAGTATATGATAAGATGTTTCATGTTTAGATACATGTAGTATATGATGATAAGATGTTTCATGTTTAGATACATGTAGTATATGATGATAAGATGTTTCATGTTTAGATACATGATGATAAGATGTTTATTGTTTAGATACATGATGATAAGATGTTTAATGTTTAGATACATGTAGTATATGATAAGATGTTTAATGTTTAGATATATGTAGTATATGATAAGATGTTTAATGTTTAGATACATGTAGTATATGATGAGATGTTTCATGTTTAGATACATGTAGTATATGATGATAAGATGTTTCATGTTTAGATACATGTAGTATATGATGATAAGATGTTTAATGTTTAGATACATGATAAGATGTTTAATGTTTAGATACATGTAGTATATGATAAGATGTTTAATGTTGAGATACATGATGATAAGATGTTGTTTAGATACATGATGATAAGATGTTTAATGTTTAGATACATGTAGTATATGATAAGATGTTTCATGTTTAGATACATGTAGTATATGATGATAAGATGTTTCATGTTTAGATACATGTAGTATATGATGATAAGATGTTTCATGTTTAGTTACATGATGATAAGATGTTTAATGTTTAGATACATGATAAGATGTTTAATGTTTAGATACATGTAGGATATGATGATAAGATGTTTCATGTTTAGATACATGTACTATATGATGATATGATGTTTCATATTTAGATACATGATGATAAGGTGTTTAATATTTAGATACATGATGATAAGATGTTTAATGTTTAGATACATGATGATAAGATGTTTAATGTTTAGATACATGTAGTATATGATAAGATGTTTCATGTTTAGATACATGTAGTATATGATGAGATGTTTCATGTTTAGATACATGTAGTATATGATGATGTTTCATGTTTAGATACATGTAGTATATGATAAGATGTTTCATGTTTAGATAAATGATGATAAGATGTTTAATGTTTAGATACATGTAGTATATGATAAGATGTTTCATGTTTAGATACATGTAGTATATGATGATAAGATGTTTAATGTTTAGATACATGATAAGATGTTTAATGTTTAGATACATGTAGTATATGATAAGATGTTTAATGTTTAGATACATGATGATAAGATGTTGTTTAGATACATGATGATAAGATGTTTAATGTTTAGATACATGTAGTATATGATAAGATGTTTCATGTTTAGATACATGTAGTATATGATGATAAGATGTTTCATGTTTAGATACATGTAGTATATGATGATAAGATGTTTCATGTTTAGTTACATGATGATAAGATGTTTAATGTTTAGATACATGATAAGATGTTTAATGTTTAGATACATGTAGGATATGATGATAAGATGTTTCATGTTTAGATACATGTACTATATGATGATAAGATGTTTCATATTTAGATACATGATGATAAGGTGTTTAATATTTAGATACATGATGATAAGATGTTTAATGTTTAGATACATGATGATAAGATGTTTAATGTTTAGATACATGTAGTATATGATAAGATGTTTCATGTTTAGATACATGTAGTATATGATGAGATGTTTCATGTTTAGATACATGTAGTATATGATGATGTTTCATGTTTAGATACATGTAGTATATGATAAGATGTTTCATGTTTAGATACATGATGATAAGATGTTTAATGTTTAGATACATGTAGTACATGATAAGATGTTTCATGTTTAGATACATGTAGTATATGATGATAAGATGTTTAATGTTTAGATACATGATAAGATGTTTAATGTTTAGATACATGTAGTATATGATAAGATGTTTAATGTTTAGATACATGATGATAAGATGTTGTTTAGATACATGATGATAAGATGTTTAATGTTTAGATACATGTAGTATATGATAAGATGTTTCATGTTTAGATACATGTAGTATATGATGATAAGATGTTTCATGTTTAGATACATGTAGTATATGATGATAAGATGTTTCATGTTTAGTTACATGATGATAAGATGTTTAATGTTTAGATACATGATAAGATGTTTAATGTTTAGATACATGTAGGATATGATGATAAGATGTTTCATGTTTAGATACATGTACTATATGATGATAAGATGTTTCATATTTAGATACATGATGATAAGGTGTTTAATATTTAGATACATGATGATAAGATGTTTAATGTTTAGATACATGATGATAAGATGTTTAATGTTTAGATACATGTAGTATATGATAAGATGTTTCATGTTTAGATACATGTAGTATATGATGAGATGTTTCATGTTTAGATACATGTAGTATTTGATGATGTTTCATGTTTAGATACATGTAGTATATGATAAGATGTTTCATGTTTAGATACATGATGATAAGATGTTTAATGTTTAGATACATGTAGTATATGATAAGATGTTTCATGTTTAGATACATGTACAGTGCCGCCGCTCCCATAACGCACACTACGCGCTGTGCGTAGGGCACCAACTCCTGTGGGGGCACCAAAAAATAGGTAACTGAAAAATCATCATAGTTATAATAATTATAATGCCGATATTATTTCAGTATAGAAATATTAGGGACCTTTTAGGCATGTATATCACAAAACAGGCAGAACAAGAAATATATTTAATTGCTTAAAAAAAGTTACGCTGGTGCCCCCCCCCCCCGCCCCCCCCCACACTCAACTTCCCAAGCTTGCCGTGGGTGCCCTTTCCTATCTCAGTGGCCTGACGAACTTTGACAGAAGGCTAGGTCAGCTTTTCGAAAATGGCCTCAAAAAGACAACTGGAGTCAGGGGCAGACAAAAGAAAGAGAAATAAACTGCGAGATGATGCCCGTGCATCACTTTCAGGTAAGTCCATGTGTAATCATTGTTAAATACGGGAAATGTGCTGCTAATTTAATGGTTAGCCTATGCATACACCTCGAACTAGCTGACGTTATTGCTAATGTTAGCACACTCAAATATGTTATATGTTAGGTGCAAGTAGGGTTGCCAACCGTCCCGAATTGTCCGGGACATCCCGAAATATTATGGGTGATTTTGATTTGTCCCGTCAGGGACAGCTCCAGCTCCAGTCCCGTATTCCAATCACAGGCTTTTTTTATTTGTATCCGTGAAAAGAGAAAAATATAACAGTTAAGTGTAATCTGTGCCCTGGAGACAAGCGCCTCTCAACTGCACTTGACTCCACAAGCATTTGTTACGCCAACACGAACAGGTGAAACTTGTAGCGAGAGATCATCGTGCCTCGACTGAAGGACAGACTGCCCCAACTCAAATAGAGTATCTTAAATCAAGATTAAATTGGAGGCTTGCACATTGACTACTGGTTGTTTTCATATTTCATATCAGCATTCTTTACACATAATGAACTGGTGTTAATATGTGTGAATATGAACTCATGAATATGAATTCGTTCATACGAAGTGTCACAGGCACCCATTATAATTGTAGAAGTTAAATCGAGGAGACTATAACATTAGCTAGATAACTAGCTATCATTTCATGCAAACGGAAATCTTCTGTGGGATATTTTCATATGAATAAGGGATAGTTTTACCAGATACCTGTTGAATGAGTGTAAAGATTAGCTTTGGGTTACATTTCAGATGAAGTAGGGGCATGGCATCTCGGGAGTAAAGGAACACCAGAATGTGGATACTGATATTGTTACACCTAAGTTTATCCATGTGAATGGAGACTGAACGAAACGCACGACACTGCATACACGATAAGATGGTTGTATTACATTTTGTATGTTCTGTAAACACTACTGTATGCTCATCTAGGACCACCCTAGTGAGACTGTTGTATTGTATGGGGGTATTAATATGGAGTTAGATGAAGTGGATGGACTGTTTAAAATAATGCTAAAACTGGGTTTTGATGTATAGGAGTTCAAATGTACTTGTTTCATCATATGGTAGATTGATAGTGTGTATTTGATAGAGTTATGAAAATATGGTTTAGTGTGTCCATATGGACACAAAGGGGGGAATATGTGGGATATTTTCATATGAATAAGGGATAGTTTTACCAGATACCTGTTGAATGAGTGTAAAGATTAGCTTTGGGTTACATTTCAGATGAAGTAGAGATTTAAAATAAGAGGGCGTAGCTTGGAGTGACCTAAGGTAAAAATGGGTGTGGTATTATATACCATGGAAGTCTTTGATTTGGGTGGGGTCAGAATGGAGAGGTCAGGTTTAATTGGCTGGATTGGTCAACCAAGCAAAACATAGATGGGAGGTGCTAATTACAGGTTTAAATATGTTAGCGGGAAGGTATTTTGGCAGATCTATTTCCGGAATACATCTCTTTGCTGTGGCTTAATGTACTACAGTAAATCCGTTGGAACAACACGTCCTTTGTCTTGACTTTCTGATTGTGAAAATAGTTTAAGACTTAGTATTGGCCACCACACTTCCATTTAAATCGTTTGTTATTAAAAGTTTCCTTAGCTAGCTAACCATAGCCTTAGCTAGATAACCATAGCAACCAGGAATTACAACTTTAGCTGCAAAGTTATGGATCTGACAAGAGGTAAATAGCGCCCCCCCCTTGACCCATCTTAAACAATGTTAAAACGATGGCCAGGCAGTGAACTGCAACCAGTCTGAGTTACATAGGACGTTGAGACAGAGGCCCTGTTCGAAATGGGTTAAAATGCTGATTAACGAATGACTCTGATTCTGATCGGAGCGCGGGCCCCAAATGGGGCAGCCTTGGTCTAATGCTATTTCAAGAAAACAACATGAAATTTGAGAGAAACTTGTAATAATTGTCATGACTATTACTATGAACAATACATCCAAGCAAGTACAGTAGTGGTTTGCCAAAATTACACTGAAATGAATAGGTTTATGGTATGGCTAATGAAACCTTGCGATTTTCATTATTGTTGGTCAGCTGTTGGCGCGCGCGCACACCTGGAAGAAAGTGTCCCTCACTTGGGGTTGAGGAAGTTGTTCTTTTTCGTTTTAATAAAATGTTAAACTGGCAGAAACAAACTTTTTTTCTCGGGGGGGGGGGGCATCATAAATAGGGTTGGGTACCGAGAACCGGTACCAATATGGAACCGGTTCCAATGCAACCGGTACCTACCCGGACCGAAATGCAACGCAGATTTCGGTGCTTCATTTCGGTGCCTGAGCCAATTGAACACGGTCGCTAGGCAGATTCCGTGGGGCACATGTAAAACTGCCCCAGCTTCCAATGTAAACTTTGTCCTGTGTCGCTCACGCTCATTGGTGTTTTCATAGCAACAGTCTTATGACAGTGAAGAGCAGGCAAGCACAAACAGAACTAGCCATCAACCTTTTAACAGAGAAAATACCGAAAGGTAAACGGTCAAAAGTGTGGCTGTATTTCGCACAAAAAGATTCAAACATCGCGACGTGCAGCAAATGCAACAAAATAATTGCGTGAAAAGAGGGGAGAGAAGGCAAGAGTCAACGGCAGATCAGCAACTGAAGACTGAAAAATAAACGGAGATGACAGATAAACTACCAACGGTAGTCTCTTAAAGGGGCAGTACACATTTTCTCGTACTCAGTGTGTTCAAGTAACAAGATTAACTATGAACAAGATAGAAAAGATAGGTATAAACAAATCATAAAATGGGTGAAATTTCATGAAATAAATGCAAACAAAATAATACATTTTTGACTCCAAAGGCAAATATGCTCATATTTTTGCAAAAGAAGTTTGAAGCTGTTTTTTGTATTTATTTATATTTATTTAAGTATACTATAAACTGTTGTTTACAGTTGATATAATGTTCATAGTTTGAAGTTAAAAAGTTTGAAGCTGTAGTTGGAAGCCAAGTGTTTTTTATGTATTCATATTTATAATATACTTTAAACAGTTAATGTATTGTTCAATTTGAAGAAAAAAAATTGCCTTGGCAATAAACAAAGCCTTTCTTTAATGTTGTCAATCGTCGCTTTGCGCTTAAAAAAAAAAAAAAAGTATCGGTTCCGGCACCGTTTAGGCACCGGTATCGTTTTAAAAGTATCGGTTATGTACCGGTATCGGATAAAAACCAAACGATACCCATCCCTAATCATAAAGGATTTATGCTTAGGGCACCAAAATGGCTAGCAGCGGCACTGTACATGTAGTATATGATGATAAGATGTTTCATGTTTAGATACATGATGATAAGATGATGTTCCATGTTTAGATACATGTAGTATATGATAAGATGTTTCATGTTTAAGGCCCCGTCACACCATAACGTTCTGGTCAACGTTCTCTGAACTTTCTAATCGTTCAATTTCGAGCGTTCTAGGGCGAGGTGGACACATCTGGCGTGTGACTTAACGAAAGAATAGCGTAGGACTGACGCATGACTACTAGCGTGGGACTCACGCATGAGGAGCATGTAACAGCGACTTGTGACGTGTCATTGGTGCGCGACAAACGGGTGCTGATGTGTCTGCTACTAGCGCTGCTGCAAGTAAGAAGATGATAAATGCTGCTGAAAGTAAGAAGAATACCAAGCCTCTTTCACTAGCAATGTCTTCGGACGAAGATTTACTGTTATTATTACTGTGATTTACGAAATAACGGGTGTTATTCCTGGGGTTTTATGTTATTAAAATAAATGATTTAAATTTGACACTGAATTTGTGTTTCTCAATGTTTATTATTAGAAAACATCAACACATCCACACACATTGTTCATGTCACAAGAGTCTTCATATCATATCCATCTGCCATGGAACAGCACCAGCTATAACAGTGCTCAGCTATGTTCAAGTTCAGTACATCTACTTCATGCTGGGCTCAAGCAAGCATATATACCCTCCACTCCGCTTTTCGCTAGATTATGCAATGACCTTGCATGACATGATAACATGGAATGTGTAGATTTATAGTGCACAGAATAACGTTTGCAATGATGTAAGTTGCGTTTGTTGATCACGTATGGTTAATAACATATTAATTGTAGAAGGGACATGATAAAATCAAGAGCTTCCCTTGGTGAAAAAACTTTCGCCGATATCTTTGTATGAGAGATGGGTTAGGTGCTCAAATTTCCCGCGAGCAAAGAGGACGTTAGTAGGCATGTCCAAACTAAAAATCACGTCTCAGGATTGCTGCGCACATGAGTTATTTCGGGTGCATCAACTGTACTCAGTCTACCCTACCCAACGACTGACTAAGATAGCCAAACGCCTGCAAAGTTAATAAAACGTTCCATGAAAGTTCTCCAGCGTTTAAATTAAACGTTGAAGAACGCTGGTCTCCATGAGAACTTTTGTGCATGTTCAAAAATGTATTTTCGGACCAGCATTCTCCGCCGATCACCGACGATTACAGACGATTACAGCGTTCACCAGCTGTCACACAACGCTCTTCTGGTGCTATACCAGCGACCATGGACGATGACCAACGTTTCCTCTAACTTCATAGAACGTTGACAAGAACTTCATGGTGTGATGGGGCCTTGAGATACATGATGATAAGATGTTTAATGTTTAGATACATGATGATAAGATGTTTAATGTTTAGATACATGTAGTATATGATGAGATGTTTCATGTTTAGATACATGTAGTATATGATAAGATGTTTCATGTTTAGATACATGATGATAAGATGTTTAATGTTTAGATACATGTAGTATATGATAAGATGTTTCATGTTTAGATACATGTACTATATGATGATAAGATGTTTCATGTTTAGATACATGTAGTATATGATAAGATGTTTCATGTTTAGATACATGTAGTATATGATAAGATGTTTCATGTTTAGATACATGATGATAAGATGTTTAATGTTTAGATACATGATGATAAGATGTTTAATGTTTAGATACATGTAGTATATGATAAGATGTTTCATGTTTAGATACATGTACTATATGATGATAAGATGTTTCATGTTTAGATACATGATGATAAGATGTTTAGATACATGATGATGAGATGTTTAATGTTTAGATACATGTAGTATATGATGATAGGATGTTTAATGTTTAGATACATGATGATAAGATGTTTCATGTTTAGTTACATGTACTATATGATGATAAGATGTTTCATGTTTAGATACAAGTAGTATATGATGATAAGATGTTAAATGTTTAGATACATGTAGTATATGATGATAAGATGTTTCATGTTTAGATACATGATGATGAGATGTTTAATGTTTAGATACATGTAGTATATGATAAGATGTTTCATGTTTAGATTACATTTACATTTAGTCATTTAGCAGGCGCTTTTGTCCAAAGCGACGTACAAGGGAGAGAATATTCAAGCTACGAGCAATAGAACCTGGTGTAACAATAAATAAATACTACTTTACATAAGAAATATAACAAAATGAAATAAAAAAGGAAGAAAGAAGTGCAGAAATGTAACTGCTGTAATTGCAAGTTATGCACTAGTCGAAGTGCCAGTTAGGACAGGAAGTGCTCTCTGAAGAGTTGGGTCTAAAAAAGCTTCTTAAAGGTAGAGAGGGACGCCCCTGCTCTGGTAGTGCTGGGTAGTTCATTCCACCAACGTGGAACTACAAATGAGAATAGTCTGGACTGCCGTGCTTGCACAGACGGCAGTGCCAAACGACGCTCACTAGAAGAGCGCAGCATCCTGGGTGTAACATTTGCCCTTACAAGAGCATTTAGGTAGGTGGGAGCAGAACCATCAAGCACTCTGTAGGCAAGCATAAGTGACTTGAACTTAATGCGAGCAGCTACAGGCAGCCAGTGGAGGTCAATGAGTAGCGGGGTGACGTGTGCCCTCTTCGGTTGGTTGAACACCAGACGCGCCGCCGCGTTCTGGATCATTTGTAGTGGTTTCACCACGCAAGCCGGCAGGCCCGTTAGGAGGGCGTTGCAATAATCAAGGCGGGAATTCACCAAGGTTTGCACCAGCAGCTGGGTGGCATACTGGGTTAGGTACGGCCTGATTTTGCGGATGTTGAATAGCGCAAAGCGGCAGGACCTAGAGACAGAGGCAATGTGGTCCGTGAAAGTCAGTTGGTCATCAATAATGACCCCGAGGTTTCTTGCTGTTTTGGATGGAACAAGACACAAGGAGTCAATATTGATGCTGATGTTGTGGTGGATGGCCTGTTTGGCTGGAAAGACCATCAGTTCCGTTTTGGCCAGGTTCAGCTGAAGGTGGTGGTTTTTCATCCATGTGGATATATCAGCAAGACAGTCCGAGATCCGCGCCGAGACAGTGGTGTCCTCAGGAGGGAAAGACAGAAACAGTTGAGTATCATCGGCATAGCAATGATAGGAAAAACCATGCGAGCGGATGATAGGGCCCAGCGAAGTGGTGTAAATGGCAAAGAGAAGTGGTCCCATCACCGAGCCTTGGGGCACCCCTGTGGTAAGGTGGTGAGGTACAGACAGCTGACCTTGCCATGACACATTGAACGACCGCCCAGATAAATGTAGTATATAATAAGATGTTTAATGTTTAGATACATGTAGTATATGATGATGTTTCATGTTTAGATACATGTAGTATATGATGATAAGATGTTTCATGTTTAGATACATGTACTATATGATGATAAGATGTTTCATGTTTAGATACATGTACTATATGATGATAAGATGTTTCATGTTTAGATACATGATGATAAGATGTTTAATGTTTAGATACATGATGATAATATGTTTAATGTTTAGATACATGTAGTATATGATGATAAGATGTTTCATGGTAAGATACATGTTGTATATGATGATAAGATGTTTCTTGTTTAGATACATGTAGTATATGATGATAAGATTGTGAAAGAAATATGCTATATAATTATTATCATGAAGTTGATATTAGGTTGTTAAATGGAAGTCTAAGCTGTTCCTTTGATCTGATGAGAGGAATTCTGAGTTTGTGAGAGATGTTAAACTCAGACCTGTCATTTGATGTTTAGGGTAGGACTGAATTAGGAGACCATGTGTTTATGTGAACTCATTCTGGACTGTTGTGTTAAAGTCTGGGTTTGGGGGTCTTAGGTAAACATTCTTATCTCTGGGAACCAAGGACGAGATGGTACAAGATGGGAGTGTTTTCCTGTATGAACTGTGAACATCTTCTGTGAATATAAAGTCTGTTACATTTTACCAGAGAGTCAGTGATGGGTTGAACAGCATTCTGCAACCACTGCACTCCTCTTGTAGGAGTGTATGTTGACGAGCGTTCTGAAACCATGCACTCCTCTTTGCCAGAGTAAAAGTTTGTTATTTATTATATTCTTGGTTGTGTGAGTCTTAATTCTGAGGTTAATACAGTCCTGATAAAAGGTGAAAAATTCCCTAACAAAGATGTTTCATGTTTAGATACATGTAGTATATGATGATATGATGTTTAATGTTTAGATACATGTAGTATATGATGATAAGATGTTTCATGTTTCATGATGATAAGATGTTTAATGTTTAGATACATGATGATAAGATGTTTAATGTTTAGATACATGTAGTATATGATAAGATGTTTCATGTTTAGATACATGTAGTATATGATGATAAGATGTTTCGTGTTTAGATACATGATGATAAGATGTTTAATGTTTAGATACATGTAGTATATGCTGATAAGATGTTTCATGTTTAGATACATGATGATAAGATGTTTAATGTTTAGATACATGTAGTATATGATGATAAGATGTTTCATGTTTAGATACATGTAGTATATGATGATAAGATGTTTCATGTTGTAGTATATGATAAGATGTTTCATGTTTAGATACATGATGATAAGGTGTTTAATGTTTAGATACATGATGATAAGATGTTTAATGTTTAGATACATGTAGTATATGATAAGATGTTTCATGTTTAGATACATGTAGTATATGATGAGATGTTTCATGTTTAGATACATGTAGTATATGACGATAAGATGTTTCATGATGATAAGATGTTTAATGTTTAGATACATGATGATAAGATGTTTAATGTTTAGATACATGTAGTATTTGATGATAAGATGTTTAATGTTTAGATACATGATGATAAGATGTTGAATGTTTAGATACATGTAGTATATGATGATAAGATGTTTAATGTTTAGATACATGATGATAAGATGTTTAATGTTTAGATACATGTAGTATATGATAAGATGATGATAAGATGTTTAATGTTTAGATACATGTAGTATATGATGATAAGATGTTTCATGTTTAGATACATGTAGTATATGATGATAAGATGTTTCATGTTTAGATACATGATGATAAGATGTTTAATGTTTAGATACATGTAGTATATGATGATAAGATGTTTCATGTTTAGATACATGTACTATATGATGATAAGATGTTTCAAGTTTAGATACATGTACTATATGATGATAAGATGTTTCATGTTTAGATACATGATGATAAGATGTTTAATGTTTAGATACATGATGATAAGGTGTTTAATGTTTAGATACATGATGATAAGATGTTTAATGTTTAGATACCAGATGATAAGATGTTTAATGTTTAGATACATGTAGTATATGATGATAAGATGTTTCATGTTTAGATACATGTACTATATGATGATAAGATGTTTCATGTTGTAGTATATGATAAGATGTTTCATGTTTAGACACATGATGATAAGGTGTTTAATGTTTAGATACATGATGATAAGATGTTTAATGTTTAGATACATGATGATAAGATGTTTAATGTTTAGATACATGTAGTATATGATAAGATGTTTCATGTTTAGATACATGTACTATATGATAAGATGTTTCATGTTTAGATACATGTAGTATATGATGATAAGATGTTTCATGTGATAGGATATAATTTATACCATATATTGAAGATTCAGTCTTAGGTTTGATCAGTCAGGATTCAGGTTTATTCTTGAAGAATGGCGGCCGACCACTGTGAGACAGAGACTGAGGATCCATCCTCCCTCACAGAACTTCACCTCAGTATATCTGACTTATTCCTTGAGGAACAGTCTGTTAAATACACTGATATCTAAGGGGTGTTACCGTCTATTCAAATGGGCCATGCATGCAGGGTTCTTTGTCTCGACCTGGGGGGGAAGGTGAGAGTCTAGTATCCCAAAGTATATTCACCAAGGAAAGTCCACTCATGGCTAGTTAAATCCAAATAAAAGTAACAATTATAACTAGGTATAATATCATTGACTTATTGACTATGGCATATTCTTATGACCTATGCCGGTCCCTTCACATGTTTAGATACATGATGATGAGATGTTTCATGTTTAGATACATGTAGTATATGATGATAAGATGTTTCATGTTTCATGATGATAAGATGTTTAATGTTTAGATACATGATGATAAGATGTTTAATGTTTAGATACATGTAGTATATGATGATAAGATGTTTAATGTTTAGATACATGTAGTACATGATAAGATGTTTAATGTTTAGATACATGATGATAAGATGTTTAATGTTTAGATACATGTAGTATATGATGATAAGATGTTTCATGTTTAGATACATGATGATAAGATGTGTATTGTTTAGATACATGATGATGAGATGTTTCATGTTAAGATACATGTAGTATATTATGATAAGATGTTTCATGTTTAGATACATGTAGTATATGATGATAAGATGTTTCATGTTTAGATACATGTAGTATATGATGATAAGATGTTTCATGTTTAGATACATGTAGTATATGATGATATGATGTTTAATGTTTAGATACATGTAGTATATGATGATAAGATGTTTCATGTTTCATGATGATAAGATGTTTAATGTTTAGATACATGATGATAAGATGTTTAGATACATGATGATGAGATGTTTAATGTTTAGATACATGTAGTATATGATGATAAGATGTTTAATGTTTAGATACATGATGATAAGATGTTTATTGTTTAGATACATGATGATGAGATGTTTCATGTTAAGATACATGTAGTATATAATGATAAGATGTTTAATGTTTAGATACATGATGATAAGATGTTTCATGCTTAGATACATGTACTATATGATGATAAGATGTTTCATGTTTAGATACAAGTAGTATATGATGATAAGATGTTTCATGTTTAGATACATGTAGTATATGATGATAAGATGTTTCATGTTTAGATACATGATGATAAGATGTTTAATGTTTAGATACATGTAGTATATGATAAGATGTTTCATGTTTAGATACATGTAGTATATGATGAGATGTTTCATGTTTAGATACATGTTGTATATGATGATGTTTCATGTTTAGATACATGTAGTATATGATAAGATGTTTCATGTTTAGATACATGATGATAAGATGTTTAATGTTTAGATACATGTAGTATATGATGATAAGATGTTTCATGTTTAGATACATGTAGTATATGATGATGAGATGTTTCATGTTTAGATACATGTAGTATATGATGATAAGATGTTTCATGTTTAGATACATGATGATAAGGTGTTTAATGTTTAGATACATGATGATACGATGTTTATTGTTTAGATACATGATGATAAGATGTTTCATGTTAAGATACATGTAGTATATGATGATAAGATGTTTAATGTTTAGATACATGATGATAAGATGTTTCATGCTTAGATACATGTAGTATATGATAATGAGATGTTTCATGTTTAGATACATGTAGTATATGATGATATGATGTTTAATGTTTAGATACATGATGATAAGATGTTTCATGTTTAGATACATGTAGTATATGATGATAAGATGTTTAATGTTTAGATACATGTAGTATATGATAAGATGTTTAATGTTTAGATACATGTAGTATATGATAAGATGTTTAATGTTTAGATACATGATGATAAGATGTTTAATGTTTAGATACATGATGATAAGGTGTTTAATGTTTAGATACATGATGATAAGATGTTTAATGTTTAGATACATGTAGTATATGATGATAAGATGTTTCAAGTTTAGATACATGTACTATATGATGATAAGATGTTTCATGTTTAGATACATGTAGTATATGATGATATGATGTTTAATGTTTAGATACATGATGATAAGATGTTTAGATACATGATGATAAGATGTTTAATGTTTAGATACATGTAGAATATGATGATAAGATGTTTAATGTTTAGATACATGATGATAAGATGTTTAATGTTTAGATACATGTAGTATATGTGTAGCAAGTGGGCAAGAAATAATAGGTTGGTGCCTACTCCTTCCCCCTCTCCAGTTGTAGTTAGTTTCTCTCTTCCTGTCACACAGCACTACGTCAATAATTGGGGAATGGGATACGATTGATTAGGCCACCTGACGTATTGCCCACAGGCTTATTTATAGACACCTTGGGTCCTAAAGCCGGTAGTTTGTCAACACCACTGGTTCTGGGGCTGTGTAGCAGAGTCACAGGTGCTGCGTGAAAGCAACAGGTATGTCTGAGCAAAGGTTTCTTTAAGCTCTTCCGTCACTGATGACTAGCTTGCTAAGTGGCTATTTGTTTAACAATTGTATAGGAGGGTGAGCCGCTGATGTGCATGTGGGAGAATGACGCCGTGTTGTTGTGCGTAACAAGTGTCTGCTGGGCACCGTAACGTAGCAGTGAGGGGAGTTGTTCTCCGGAAGTCATCAGCTACAGTGTTTGTAGCCTTGTTGAAAAGGTATGTTATACCTGATCCGTGTACTGTGTTGCGTACCAGCAGGCCATAGCGGCCATTCATTTTGTACTGATAATTGATGACACTTTAATGTAGGCTGGCTAACACTTTGCCATGTATTGATGTTTTTAATTAGTGTTCTGCCATTGCTTTTCCATGTGTGCTGCTTTTAAGGCTGTGGGATTAGCAAAGTTGATTAGTGTTGTGATTGCTATTTTTGCACAATGGTAAAGTACCAGCAACCATCTTACCAGTGTTTGTTTTATATGCTTGCAGTGATAGACCCTCGCAGCTACACAGGGATGCTAGTTGCTGTTCTCTTTTAATGTGTGTTTGATGCATTGGTGCCGCTTATAGTTTGTTTACTTTTTTGTTCCTCTAGCCTATCGGCCTATGTAGCCTGTGTAGGTACCACCTATTTAATGTGAGCCGCAGGCTAGAGTGGATTTATTTTGTTTGTTTTTCTTTTTTACTGTACTTCCAGTTTGTGTGTCTCCCTCCCCCCTCCACAGCTAATAGCCTCGGTGCTTATAAGGCCCATTAGTACCTGACCTTGGATAGCCGGTCTCTGTAGTTTTTCTCACTCTAGTAGCCTACAGAGATTGCAGTGTGCATGTAGTTTGAACTCTTAATTGCCGTGTAACATATCACAGAGTGTCTTGGATATTGTAGTGCATTTTCCCTGAATTTAAACACGTGTTATTTAGTGTGCACAAGACCACGTGTGTTAGAGACCTGGCCTGACATCAGTTCTCCTAGTGGCCCATTACCGAGGTTCCCCAGTCCCCCTATTGTGTCTATGTATTTTTTTTTATTATATCTGGTGACCAACCAACGCTACTCGTGTGTACTATTTATTAATAAAGACTATTTTTATACTTTCACAAAAAAAAATGGCAATAGTGTTATTGAGTTCCCCTTGCTCTGACATAATTTAGCCCACTTCAAGGGGTGGCATAGTCGACTGTACCCGAGAGGGCGCTACATATGATAAGATGTTTCATGTTTAGATACATGTACTATATGATGATAAGATGTTTCATGTTTAGATACAAGTAGTATATGATAAGATGTTTCATGTTTAGATACATGTAGTATATGATAAGATGTTTAATGTTTAGATACATGATGACAAGATGTTTCATGTTTAGATACATGATAAGATGTTTAATGTTTAGATACATGTAGTATATGATAAGATGTTTCATTTTAGATACATGTAGTATATGATAAGATGTTTAATGTTTAGATACATGATGATAAGATGTTTAATGTTTAGATACATGTAGTATATGATAAGATGTTTCATTTTAGATACATGTAGTATATGATGATAAGATGTTTAGTGTTTAGATACATGATGATAAGATGTTTAATGTTTAGATACATGTAGTATATGATAAGATGTTTCATTTTAGATACATGTAGTATATGATGATAAGATGTTTAGTGTTTAGATACATGATGATAAGATGTTTAATGTTTAGATACATGTAGTATATGATGATAAGATGTTTCATGTTTAGATACATGTACTATATGATAAGATGTTTCATGTTTAGATACATGTACTATATGATAAGATGTTTAATGTTTAGATACATGTAGTATATGATGAGATGTTTCATTTTAGATACATGTAGTATATGATGATAAGATGTTTAGTGTTTAGATACATGATGATAAGATGTTTAATGTTTAGATACATGTAGTATATGATAAGATGTTTCATTTTAGATACATGTAGTATATGATGATAAGATGTTTAGTGTTTAGATACATGATGATAAGATGTTTAATGTTTAGATACATGTAGTATATGATAAGATGTTTCATTTTAGATACATGTAGTATATGATGATAAGATGTTTAGTGTTTAGATACATGATGATAAGATGTTTAATGTTTAGATACATGTAGTATATGATGATAAGATGTTTCATGTTTAGATACATGTACTATATGATAAGATGTTTCATGTTTAGATACATGTACTATATGATAAGATGTTTAATGTTTAGATACATGTAGTATATGATGAGATGTTTCATTTTAGATACATGTAGTATATGATGATAAGATGTTTAGTGTTTAGATACATGATGATAAGATGTTTAATGTTTAGATACATGTAGTATATGATAAGATGTTTCATTTTAGATACATGTAGTATATGATGATAAGATGTTTAGTGTTTAGATACATGATGATAAGATGTTTAATGTTTAGATACATGTAGTATATGATGATAAGATGTTTCATGTTTAGATACATGTAGTATATGATGATAAGATGTTTAATGTTTAGATACATGTAGTATATGATGAGATGTTTCATTTTAGATACATGTAGTATATGATGATAAGATGTTTAGTGTTTAGATACATGATGATAAGATGTTTAATGTTTAGATACATGTAGTATATGATAAGATGTTTCATTTTAGATACATGTAGTATATGATGATAAGATGTTTAGTGTTTAGATACATGATGATAAGATGTTTAATGTTTAGATACATGTAGTATATGATGATAAGATGTTTAGTGTTTAGATACATGATGATAAGATGTTTAATGTTTAGATACATGTAGTATATGATAAGATGTTTCATGTTTAGATACATGATGATAAGATGTTTCATGTTTAGATTAGTGCTGTCAAACGATTAAAATATTTAATCGCGATTAATCTCATTTATGTCATAGTTAACTCAAAATTAATCGCGATTAATCGCAAATTTTTATCTATTCTAAATGTCCCTTCGTTTATTTATTTTTTCCATCATTTTATTTTTATTTTAATGCCCTTATCAACATGGAAAAGTTGATTGGCTTGCTTTATGCAAATGTTTTATTTTATTGAAAACCAATATTGCCAAACAGGGCGGTACAAAATAAAATTATAAAGTGCACATTTCAGGTAAACAAGGACTCAGCCTATAGTGCAGTTAAACCATGGCTTAATATTTTCTTTTTTTCAAGTTTGCTGGGAACATAGCAGTCAGGCCTCTTATTTCAGAAACAATGAACCGTAACAGTTAGGTTACCAATAAAAGGTAAGCCTACTACTTCTTTGCTTTCAGCCAGCTGCCTGTTGACATTTTCAGACAACAGTGAAGCTCGCTTCTTTTGCACAACACAACTTTTAAAAGTAAACTTTCCATTCAGAAGCTTTTCATCATCCATTTCGCCGTATCGCGCTCACCATTCACTCAAACCATAACGTTCGCCTACTACACAGTTTGCGAGGCCAAAAAGAATGTTTATCTTAAAAAAAAAAAAATAAAATTCGCGTTAATCTCGCGATAAAAAAATTAACGGCGTTAAAGTGGGTTTGCGTTAACGCCGTTAATAACGCGAGTAGTCTTTATTTGACACTATGTGTCAAAAATGATTGATTAGGGGTAATAAATGTGTGATAAAGATGTCATAGATGATGGATCTGTATCCTGTCATCTGGTTGATATCTGATCAGCTGTCAATTCCTGACAGGTCCCCATTGTCCTCTGACAAGCCATTGTGTTCTGGTTTAACCATTTACATTTTACATTTACCCCTTTAGTAGACACTTAGCAGTCCTATGCGACTTACAAGGATGTATACACATTTTACATTTACACTGATGGTACAATGCACATCAGGAGCAGTGGGTTCAGTGTCTTGCTCAAGGACACTTCGACAGGGAATCGAACTAGCAACCTGGTGATTACTAAGCGAGTTCTCTACCTCGTGTACCACTGTCGGGAACCCCCACCCTATGTCCCAGGTAATGGGTCAGAACAATGGTATTGTGGTGATGTCTGAGGGTTGGTTGATGGCAGGCAGGTATAGCGCCAGCGGGGCTTGTATCAAAGGTTTGTGTCAACAGGTGTGAACATTGGTTGATAGACCCCCCATGGGGTGAAACAATGGGTTCTGTCATAGATAACCAAGACCCCATTGATGTGTGAGTTTGTGAGTGCTGAGTAGTGTGGATGCCCCCCAAACTGTCATTAGTTGGCAGGCGCTCAAGCACACCTTAATCTTGTCAACCGGTGAGCTGTCATTCTTTCATTCTATTATAGAAAACTTTAACATGATATACACATAACCCACATGGTCTAATGGTAATGATACCGGGGTTATTCAATCTGGGGATCTTTGGTTTGATTCCTAGTGGGGACCAATATATTGTATATATATATGAGTCTAGAAGACTTAGTTTTGTTTAACATAATGCTAAGGCTTGCCCCATAAGACAAAGAAAAAGTCATCCCATTAGTTGATGGTTGAAAATGGCCAGAACATTTTGAAAAATAAATTATTTTGTTCTAAATTCTGAACAAAAGCCTTAACTTCTCAGTTGAGAAAACGACAGGCTAAATCAATTAGATGCCACTATAACATTACTAGAATTGAATACAAAATTGAAATATCTCGAGAACAGAAAATCATGTGGCGTAGATGGAGGGTACAAATGCTGAAACACAGCACCACTAAATTAAGAGAGGCAATCTTGAAATTATTCAATTTAACCATGTCTTGGGGGAATTATTTTGTGGCATCCTGAACAACAGAATAAGACAATTTATCCAGAACAATAATATCATAAATTCATCCCAGATACGTTTTTCGCAAAACAACAGACCAACTGATCATATATACACATCGCATACACTCATAGAGGAACGTGTACAAATGTTAAAAAGGTAAAATATTTGGTTGTTTCATAGACTTTAGCAAAGCTTTACACTCAGTATGGCATGATTGACTTATGTTGAAATTAATTCATAGTGGAATTGGAGACTAAATGTACGACATTATTAAAGACATGTATAAAAAAAACAAACAATAAAATGCTGTGTAAAAATTTACAACAGAATAACATATTTTTTGACCAGACAAAAGTAGTTTGAAAAGGCTGTTGATTAAGTCCAACCTTATTCAACATATATATATCAATGATTTGGCTACAGAGATTACAAGATCTGCGGTCCCAGGTCTTAAACTTCTAAATGAAGAAAAACTTAACTAATACAGTCTAACAAGGGCCCCTTCCAATTAACCTGGATAAGTCCCAAATCATGATATTCCAGAAAAGACACGCCATACTTAATAGTGTTTATAGGATCACAACTGGTAAACAAAAACTTGAACAGGTAAATAGATATTTTTATTTAGGATTAATGATTTCATCCACAGGCATTTTGATGGTGCAATAAGATATTTAACTGAAAAGGCAAGCACAACCTACTACATGCTAAGGAACTCATCACAAAAAATATAACCATCCTATAAAACTCTGCTTACAAATTTTGTATTCATTACTGAAACCAATACTATGTTATGGGAGTGAAGTTTGAGCAGAGGGGGTTGACACCCCGAGGGCGAGAACCCTTAAACTATCTAGTCCAAAAAAACATGCTTAAAAAAAAAAACAGTTAAAAGAAAGGAATAAAGAAAATGACATTAACTACGTTTTTTTTTTTATCTTATGGAATTTAACTTTATTTAATTATTATTATTTAATTTTTTCCCCGTATAACTATTATTATTGTCGTTATTGCTTAAGTGCTTTGGTAATGTTGTATTGTATAGTCAGGCCAATAAAGAGAGAGAGAGAGAGATGTACAGATATAGCGAGAATCAAAGAAATGCACTCCACTCTATATAAAAAACAACAACAAATTCAATAACAATACAGGGCATTTCATGCACTGTAATAACTCATATTGCAGCATGAAACAATACAAATCCTTTGTAATCAGCCAATGGAATGTCCAGGGGTTAAGATCATCAGCCTTTGGACTAAAAAGTAACAATGACTTATTTGATGAGTTCAAGGGGAGGGGGAGGGGAAGAGAGGGCGACTTACCAAGTGACTGTCCCGCCAGGCTATGGGGGAGCAAGAAAGCTCCCTGGAGTGACACAGGGAAGGACATCAGGGGTGGAATCCTTATCTGGTTAAAAGCTAAATATACAAACTCTATTGAACTTGTTAGACAAGGTGAAAATTATGTATGGCTTAACCCAGTACCCACTTACAAACCCAGGGAAATATCCTAATTGTAGGTGATCTGAATGCACACACAGCTGAAGAAGCACACAATTCTAACACAAATGGAGACAAATGCATGAATAACAAAACTAACATCAGTCTTACTCTTCCATTAAGGAATAACTATGATAAAATAACAAATAGAAATGGGGAAGAACTACTTACTGCAGCTCTGTTGGCCCCACTGTCTGTACATAGTCAATGGTCGTCTAAGAGGGGACTCCTTTGGCCGCTACACCTACAGCTCCTCTTTGGGGCAGTAGCACAGCAGATTATGCAATAACATATTTGGACCCCTTTCTCTCTCAGAGCATTCACAGTCAAGCAACAAACCCCTTTTTCAAAGCATAACCAGATCTGAATATACCTAAAAAGACCACTCTAACCAACCAGGCCCTAACCCTCCAGTAAATTATATAACATAACAACTCAATAAAGATGGGTGCAAAGCAGAAATACCTGAATATCAGGAAGCAATGAGCAGCCATGAAATTCAAGAATATTTAAATGTGTTCATGCCCCATTCATATCTCAGCAGTAAAGAAGGAGTAAACATAGCCATAAAGCACATCTTGTGGCACAACAATCAAATTTACCTTTCCAAAAACCAAACCTACCCCCTAAAAAAAAAAAGAAAAAAAAGGAATGCAAGAAAAACAGTTTGACTCAGAATATAAAAAACCTTAGGAAAAAAACAAGACAATTATCCACCCAAAAACACAGGCCTCCAGACAATCAGGACCTATGTATTCAGTATGGAGAGACACTCAAACAACATAAACAGACACTGAGAACTAAGAAACTAATTGAAGATACAATCAATTCAAACAGCTTCTGGGACCACTGGAAGACCTTAAACAAAATAATAATAATAATCTAGTGATTCAAGATGGAGATATATACTGTATATTAAACATTGCAAAGATCTATATCAAGAAACCTGCAACGCACCAAAACGAGACCAAATACAGGACAAATTGAACCCATTAGAAACAGTCATTAAGAACCATCAAAACCCATTAGATTACAAAATTACAGAAAAGAATTAGGCCAAAAACTGAAAAGCTAAAAATGTATAAAAGACTGTGGCCCTGACGGCATTCTAAATGAGATGCTTAAACATGCAGACTATAAATTCAAATCAGACTATAAATTCAAATCAGCCATTCTAAAACTTTTCAATTAAGGGCTAAGAACCGGCCTCTTTCCTGAAGTATGGAGTGAAGTTTTAAAGTTGAGACATATCCACAAAATTACAGGGGGATCTGTATAAATTCATGTGTAGGAAAAGTCTTATGTAGCATCCTAAATTCATGAATCATAGACTTCATCACAGAACATCACACAACACTAAATGTAGAACTACCACATCATAGCTCACATTAAAGACACTAGTTGGGCAATTAAGTCCACAAAAAATAATGCAAAGATTTAGGCCTGTTTTGTGGATTGTCAAAAGCCTTTGATTCAGGCTGGCACAACGGCCTTTTCCTAAAATTACTTGAAAGTGGTATAGGAGGGAAAACATACGATTTGATGAATTCAATGTACACTAACGGGGAGTGCTCAATTAAAGTTGGAACAAAGAAAATAGAATCTTCCTTTCAGAGATGGGAGTAAGACAGGGCTGTAAACTTGCACCTGGCCTCTCACTAAATGACTCAGAAATTAAATTTCTTCTCTTTTGCAGACGACTTGGTTTTGCTGTCCCCAACTTTTCAGAAAAATCCAAGAGGTCAGGGCAAGAAATTCACCATTAGTACATACACAAACACACAATTGAACATACTAAAAATATTTAAATGGAAGGGGCAGAGTCTGCAGATGGCCTGCCAGGTGTTGGAATAGTCATTGAAGGTGTTGAAGTGGTTCATGATCTTGACAACAGTGCAAATGTACTCGCCATTTGTCTGGCCTCATGTTCTCACTGGACTTGAGCTATCCAACAAACCTGAAGTACACATTTGAGGTTCCTCAAAAACTTGTGATGGAACTAGATGGCAACAAACTCTCACAAAGCCCCAAAGTGCTAAAGAACAAAACCATATGAAGGAACATTTTAGACAAGTGTTTTGCTCCTGAGCAACACACAGGGAACTTGGAGGCCCGATTCCAGCCCAAATCATCTGGCAGAAAACTGATTTTTGTATCTGCAAGTTGAACTGTTAGTGAAGACTAGATCAGATGTACTAAATGTTTAACAGAGTTTAAAATGTTAACAACAGGAAGAAAGAACAACATAAACTCGAAAAACACAAATGAGAAGTTTGAATGTATGTCAGTGGCAGAATAGGAGGTTAACAGTGTGAAATGGAGAGCCGAATATTGAGACTTGTAGCAAGGAGGCTGAGAGACATTTTGGTCACAACACCATAAATGCGATTTCTATTTTTCCGGTGTGTATTCATTTTAGAAAACTCTATGCACTGATTTGTGTTCCCCCTATAATGATGTAGGGGCAGGGAGGAAAATATTATTTTGTAGTATTTTAACTTGACATTTGTTCACCCTATTCATGTAGATGGGGTCATCTAAAAGAAAAATCTGTATGGTTTGTACAGTGTGCAGTAATTGTAAGGCTCAAAATATTCCAATCAGACATAGAACCAAGCGCAATATGTGGCAGCAAACTTTTAGGTCCTCTGATGTACAAAGGATTCGAAAATGGGGACAACAACCAGTTGAAACCTCGGTATGCAGAGTTTTGTAAAATTATACTCAAAGTACAAAGGAGTTCCCATAACAATACATGCAGGGCTGAATTACACCAATACCCTTTATCAAATAAAATTGAAAAATGATCCAGCAAATTCTGGACACCTATACAAGTGACCCCAACTCTTATTGTTTTAAAGCACTTGATAGCCCAGAGATGAGCAAAAAACAGCCCCCTATGCCATTAAATGCTAAGACTCACACAAACGAACACAAGAAACGAACACAACTAAACTAAAGTGACTAACAACCAGCATTAGATCTATGCCAACCTTACTGAGACAATTTGGCCAAATCAAATTGTGAACAAAGAAAGAGAAAATTACCTGACATATCGAACTGAAACAACAACAAAAAAAAAAAGACAAAGCAAACTTCAATGCTACACTAAAAAAGTTGTTCAATGTACTTAATATAGTTATGTCAACTTTTTCCACATAACTGAGTTGTGTTCAAACTATTTAATACTTTTATAACAGAGGAATTAACTAACTTTAGTAAGTCATTTCAATATTATCTGGTCAAGTTAACCTTAATTGATCAGGCAGTTGTTCAGCTAACTAAACAGACATTCACTACACTAACCTAACTCACTAATGTAGTTCAAATGCATTTACTAACACCAACTGAAAAACTACTTGAAGTTCCAACTTAACTGACTTTGATAAGCAGTACTTAAATAGTTTTCATTGTTATAAAGCTAGTGAATTTATGTTGGACTCACTAAGCCTAGTTATGTCAACAATTTCCACCCCATGTAGTTAAGTAAATTCAAAATCACAAGACCTTGATTCTATATTATTATTTATAACCACAATCACAAATATTTAAAACCACAAGCTTTGAACTTTTTTACCATAAAATCACTAATGGCAACAAGGTTAATAATACAAACGTGAGTACTACCTTGAAATTACTCATGCATATCAAAGAAACCATTTTACAACATGTATAGTTTATATTTATTTCCCTAACCCTAAATATAACCCTATAACCCTAAATCTGTTCCAAAACTAGTAAGCTAACTACCTAAAAGGCATGCAAAAACCTTGCAAACAACACCATGCATGCCTTTTAGGTAGTTAGCTTACTAGTTTTGGAACAGAACTCCGTATTGCTGCTTTAAGTACATTGAACAACTTATTTTTTGAGTGATAGCATTGAGGTTTCTTTTGTCCTTTTGTTGTTTCAGTTCAATATGTCAAGTAGTTTTTGTCTTTCTTTACTTGTTAATCTAAACATTTATATTTAGGGTTAGGGAAATAATTGAACTGAAACACATATTGAACTGAAACAACAAAAGGACAAAAGAAACCTCAATGCTATCACTCAAAAAATAAGTTGTTCAATGTACTTTTAGGGTTAGGGTTAGGGTTAGGGTTAGGGTTAGGGTTAGGGTTAGGGTTAGGGATGAAAACTACCGATCGGACCCCCTCCGATCTCTCCCAAAGTCTTTAACTCCCGAACGGAAGGTCGTAGAGCTTTGAAAGTAATCTCCGTCTCCCATAATTTGAGGTCTCTGAACACGCCAGACTTGGTTTCAAGTCTGTACGACCTTCTGTTCCCGAGATACAGTAAAACTAATGTTTCTTTTAGCTGTATCTCCAGAACCGTACGTCGTAGAGAGATGAAACCACCTCAGGCGTTTTCAGTGACCTCTCATTAGGTGAGGCGGATCACACTTCCAAAGCTGTACGACCTTCTGTTCCGGAGATATGGAGTAAAATGTGTGTTCCCATATACAATGAATGGGACCGAACTTAGTGAAAACTTTTCTAAGTGTCAGAATCAAATTTTTATGCTTTCTGGGAAAGGTTGTCAGGAGCACGTTTCATGCCGTTAGGGTTAGGGTTAGGGTTAGGGTTAGGAGTGGGTTAGGGTTAGGGTTAGGTATATGTCTTTGTTTAATCTAGGGTTAGGGTTAGGGTTAGGGTTAGGGTTAGGTTTATGTCATTGTTCAACGGCCTAGGGTTAGGGTTAGGGTTAGGGTTAGGGTTAGGGTTAGGTATATGTCATTGTTTAACGGCCCTCACCATGACCAGCATGGAGAGAGACCGAGGGAAATGCACTGGCCGTCGCTCGTTAGGGTTAGGGTTAGGGTTAGGGTTAGGGTTAGGGTTAGGGTTAGGGGTTAGGGTTAGGGTTAGGGTTAGGGTTAGGGTTAGGGTTAGGGTTAGGGTTAGGGTTAGGGTTAGGGTTAGGGTTAGGTTAGGGTTAGGGTTAGGGTTAGGGTTAGGGTTAGGGATGAAAACTACCGATCGGACCCCCTCCGATCTCTCCCAAAGTCTTTAACTCCCGAACGGAAGGTCGTAGAGCTTTGAAAGTAATCTCCGTCTCCCATAATTTGAGGTCTCTGAACACGCCAGACTTGGTTTCAAGTCTGTACGACCTTCTGTT
>NW_024880070.1:5000-37669 GCF_900700415.2 Clupea harengus
CCTAACCCTAACCTAACCTAACCCTAACCCTAACCCTAACCTAACCCTAACCCTAACCCTAACCCTAACCCTAACCCTAACCCTAACCCTAACCCTAACCCTAACCCTAACCCTAACCCTAACCCTAACCCTAACCCTAACCCTAACCCTAACCCTAACCTAACCTAACCCTAACCCTAACCCTAACCCTAACCCTAACCCTAACCCTAACCCTAACCCTAACCTAACCCTAACCCTAACCCTAACCCTAACCCTAACCCTAACCCTAACCCTAACCCTAACCCTACCCTAACCCTAACCCTAACCCTAACCCTAACCCTAACCCAACCTAACCCTAACCCTAACCCTAACCCTAACCCTAACCCTAACCCTAACCCTAACCCTACCCTAACCCTAACCCTAACCCTAACCCTAACCCTAACCCTAACCCTAACCCTAACCCTAACCCTAACCCTAACCTAACCCTAACCCTAACCCTAACCCTAACCCTAACCCTAACCCTAACCCTAACCCTAACCCTAACCCTAACCCTAACCCTAACCCTAACCCTAACCCTAACCCTAACCCTAACCCTAACCCTAACCCTAACCCTAACCCTAACCCTAACCCTAACCCTAACCCTAACCCTAACCCTAACCCTAACCCTAACCCTAACCCCTAACCCTAACCCTAACCCTAACCTAACCCTAACCCTAACCCTAACCCTAACCCTAACCCTAACCCTAACCCTAACCCTAACCCTAACCCTAACCCTAACCCTAACCCTAACCCTAACCCTAACCCTAACCCTAACCCTAACCCTAACCCTAACCCTAACCCTAACCCTAACCCTAACCCTAACCCTAACCCTAACCCTAACCCTAACCCTAACCCTAACCCTAACCCTAACCTAACCCTAACCCTAACCCTAACCCTAACCCTAACCCTAACCCTAACCCTAACCCTAACCCTAACCCTAACCCTAACCCTAACCCTAACCCTAACCCTAACCCTAACCCTAACCCTAACCCTAACCCTAACCCTAACCCTAACCCTAACCCTAACCCTAACCCTAACCCTAACCCTAACCCTAACCCTAACCCTAACCCTAACCCTAACCCTAACCCTAACCCTAACCCTAACCCTAACCCTAACCCTAACCCTAACCCTAACCCTAACCCTAACCCTAACCCTAACCCTAACCCTAACCCTAACCCTAACCCTAACCCTAACCCTAACCCTAACCCTAACCCTAACCCTAACCCTAACCCTAACCCTAACCCTAACCCTAACCCTAACCCTAACCCTAACCCTAACCCTAACCCTAACCCTAACCCTAACCCTAACCCTAACCCTAACCCTAACCCTAACCCTAACCCTAACCCTAACCCTAACCCTAACCCTAACCCTAACCCTAACCCTAACCCTAACCCTAACCCTAACCCTAACCCTAACCCTAACCCTAACCCTAACCCTAACCCTAACCCTAACCCTAACCCTAACCCTAACCCTAACCCTAACCCTAACCCTAACCCTAACCCTAACCCTAACCCTAACCCTAACCCTAACCCTAACCCTAACCCTAACCCTAACCCTAACCCTAACCCTAACCCTAACCCTAACCCTAACCCTAACCCTAACCCTAACCCTAACCCTAACCCTAACCCTAACCCTAACCCTAACCCTAACCCTAACCCTAACCCTAACCCTAACCCTAACCCTAACCCTAACCCTAACCCTAACCCTAACCCTAACCCTAACCCTAACCCTAACCCTAACCCTAACCCTAACCCTAACCCTAACCCTAACCCTAACCCTAACCCTAACCCTAACCCTAACCCTAACCCTAACCCTAACCCTAACCTAACCCTAACCCTAACCCTAACCCTAACCCTAACCCTAACCCTAACCCTAACCCTAACCCTAACCCTAACCCTAACCCTAACCCTAACCCTAACCCTAACCCTAACCCTAACCCTAACCCTAACCCTAACCCTAACCCTAACCCTAACCCTAACCCTAACCCTAACCCTAACCCTAACCCTAACCCTAACCCTAACCCTAACCTAACCCTAACCCTAACCCTAACCCTAACCCTAACCCTAACCCTAACCCTAACCCTAACCCTAACCCTAACCCTAACCCTAACCTAACCCTAACCCTAACCCTAACCCTAACCCTAACCCTAACCCTAACCCTAACCCTAACCCTAACCCTAACCTAACCCTAACCCTAACCCTAACCCTAACCCTAACCCTAACCCTAACCCTAACCCTAACCTAACCCTAACCCTAACCCTAACCCTAACCCTAACCCTAACCCTAACCCTAACCCTAACCCTAACCCTAACCCTAACCCTAACCTAACCCTAACCCTAACCCTAACCCTAACCCTAACCCTAACCCTAACCCTAACCCTAACCCTAACCCTAACCCTAACCCTAACCCTAACCCTAACCCTAACCCTAACCCTAACCCTAACCCTAACCCTAACCCTAACCCTAACCCTAACCCTAACCCTAACCCTAACCCTAACCCTAACCCTAACCTAACCCTAACCCTAACCCTAACCCTAACCCTAACCCTAACCCTAACCCTAACCCTCCCTAACCCTAACCCTAACCCTAACCCTAACCCTAACCCTAACCTAACCCTAACCCTAACCCTAACCCTAACCCTAACCCTAACCCTAACCCTAACCCTAACCCTAACCCTAACCCTAACCCTAACCCTAACCCTAACCCTAACCCTAACCCTAACCCTAACCCTAACCCTAACCCTAACCCTAACCCTAACCCTAACCCTAACCCTAACCCTAACCCTAACCCTAACCCTAACCCTAACCCTAACCCTAACCCTAACCCTAACCCTAACCCTAACCCTAACCCTAACCCTAACCCTAACCCTAACCCTAACCCTAACCCTAACCCTAACCCTAACCCTAACCCTAACCCTAACCCTAACCCTAACCCTAACCCTAACCCTAACCCTAACCCTAACCCTAACCCTAACCCTAACCCTAACCCTAACCCTAACCCTAACCCTAACCCTAACCCTAACCCTAACCCTAACCCTAAATAGTTGTATATAGTTGTAGTGTTAAAGTGTTTTTTTAGCTTAGAATAACCTCCACATGGACTCTGCCTTGACGTGGCGTGGGGGCTTACGTGTCTTTGTGGTCATGGGGACCACTTAGACACAACCAAAGAGTCCAAAAAAATAAAAATGTACCAAAAAAAAGGTACCAATATATTCATAATGGCACGAAACGTGCTCCTGACAACCTTTCACGGAATAGAATAAGAAAAATTGATTCTGACACTTAGAAAAGTTTTCACTAACTCCGGTCCCATTCATTGTATATGGGAACACACATTTTACTCCATATCTCCGGAACAGAAGGTCGTACAGCTTTGAAAGTGTGATCCGCCTCCCCTTAATGAGAGGTCACTGAACATGCCCGAGGTGGTTTCATATCTCTACGACGTACGGTTCTGGAGATACAGCGAAAACAAACATTAGTTTAGCTGTATCTCTGGAACAGAAGGTCGTAGAGACTTGAAACCAAGTCTGGCGTGTTCAGAGACCTCAAATTATGGGAGACGGAGATTACTTTCAAAGCTCTACGACCTTCCGTTCGGGAGTTAAAGACTTTGGGAGAGATCGGAGGGGGTCCGATCGGTAGTTTTCATCCCTAACCCTAACCCTAACCCTAACCCTAACCCTAACCCTAACCCTAACCCTAACCCTAACCCTAACCCTAACCCTAACCCTAACCCTAGATATTTGAACCAAGTTGCCATGCATTTCTGTGGCCGAGTTACAGGCTGATGAGTGTTAAAAGTTAGGAGCGCTTACACACCCTTTTCCAATTTTGCTGGCAGGTTGTCGAGGGAAGGTCCTATTTCTTAGGAAATTCAGTTTTCAGTCCTCCCAGATGCCGCCAAAGCAGAATCTGCATTTATATTTTGTGAGGCAACGTTGTTTAGTGACAGAGGTCAGTAGAGGTCAACTTCTGGGGCCTACCAGACCGAGTGCACTGTCTTCAGTGCAAGTTATGGACGTGACACACACCAAATGTTTTGACTTCATGACCGTAGTGAAGGTTTTTGACTGTTCTAAAAGTTTTAGTTTAATTGTGAATGTCTGAGTGTCTCTGAATGAGAAAAAGAGGCCTTTACACCAGTACATTCAATGTCCAGACCATCATGAATTATTTTTTTTGCAATTTCTTTTTTAAATGTGGCATTGGGGGTTTATTTGAATGGTGAACAATAATCTGACATCAAATTTGACCTATGACATTAGCAAAAGGGTGAAACCACACAAGCACATCTGAGTTAGGGATTTAGTCTTGGTTCCTGGAATTTTTCGCATATAAAGAAGTGAAAAGCTGGAATCTCATCTTTCTTCAAATTATCTTACAAAGAAATACCAGACAGTTTATGTTTCTGGGTCAGACTAGAGGCTGTCAAGGTGTATCAACAAATATTTGAACCAAGTTGCCATGCATTTCTGTGGCCGAGTTACAGGCTGATGAGTGTTAAAAGTTAGGAGCGCTTAGACACACTTTTCCAATTTTGCTGGCAGGTTGTCGAGGGAAGGTCCTATTTCTTAGGAAATTCAGTTTTCAGTTCCCCCAGATGCGCCAAAGCAGAATTGCATCTTACTTGCATCTTAATAGACACTCGTGGCCCCCTCAGGGCCTGCCTGCATGTCACTCTGAGTGCAGAGCAGAGAGCAGGCTTCACATATGACACCCTGGCCTGGGAAAGAGCATTAATGCACCCCACAGCAGGCAGTGCCACTCCAGAGCTGAGAGTAGGCCTCAAGGCCTCTAGGCCTGCACTACACTAGAGGTGATACACTCCCTGCTCTAAGATACAATACAAGCAGCACACTTGAATCATTATGACAAGAGAGTTAATAAACCAGTCTATTAGACAGTAGATACTGCCTGCCTGATGTGAGAGGTCACCCTGGGTAAAATACGTTTTTAAACTAAAGTGCTTAAATATCCAAAAAGAACCACCCTGTGGACTTCCACTAATTTGATTGTTTTTATATGATATCATTAGCCTTACAACCCTCTTGAGCAGGAAAGTGTGAATACATCCCTTTGTTCCGTGTAACGACTCTGTAATGGCTGTCTCTCCTCAGCTACACCAGAAAACAGTCTGAGGCAAATTATACGGCACAGACTTCAGTGAATTACCTCAAGTGCTTGAAAAGGTTGGTTCTTTTGTTTTATTATGATGTCAACAGTTTACACTATAAACATAAATACTTGTTATTACATGTACATAACTTAACTTAAATCCATCTCCTTTCTCCTGACAGATTCTTGGATTACAACATTACAACATTTTAAGGCATGCCATGTTCATGGATAAACATCTCTCTCTCTCTCTCTCTCTCTCTCGAATCATTCTGACAACAGAGTTAATAAACCAGGCTATTAGACAGTAGATACTGCCTGCCTGGGTCAAATAGACACATTGGCTCTGTGCAGAGAATGTTAGAGAAGTTCAAGTGGCCTCCAGACATCCCTTTGTTCTAATTAACGACTTTGTAATGGCTCTCTCTCGCAACCCCCCTCTGCTACTGCAGCCTGCTTTCACAAGTTACTTGCAGACTGATATAGCTCACCATTGCCATCGCGTGGTCAGATCAAGTAATGCAGTCAGCACTGATTCATCCTGGGAATCTCAGCTGACGTGTTGACATTCCCCAGATAAGTCAACCTGAGTTTAACACTGTATAGGGCTGTGTTAAACCCTTTCTGCGGTTGTATTAATTGCATGGGTTTGTGTTTCTCAGTACCTGTATGCTGGCAAATACCAGCAAACTGGTAAGTCTTACTTTTATTTTTTTATTGAAAAAACATATAAAAACTATCAAATGAGTGGGTGACCTGTAAATAAAGGTTTAGTTACACCACTTTGGATGGAGCTAACATGTGTTGGAGATGATTTATTTTCCTGAAAATAGTATTCTGTCTGATGATCTCTGACTTAGTATGGAGCTTTTGTCCATTTAATCAATTTGCACACAGACATGTCACAGTCCCAGCCTTTTTCAGCACTTGTGATGAATTTTTTTTTTTTCATTAAAATGTCATAATATCATAATATTCTGTGAGGTAATGCTCAAAAGGGTTGTGTGGAACTCAGTTGAATGATTTCTGCTGGTTTTTATGATGCTCTTATCAATTTAATACATCACAAGTTCTGATATAGCTCACCATTGCCATCGTGTGGTCAGATAAGGTAATGCAGTGACAGCCCTGGTTCACCCTGGGAATCTCAGCTGAAGTGTTGACATTCCCCGGATAAGTCAACCTGAGTCTATGACTGTATAGGGCTGAGTGGAACCCTTTCTGCTGTTGTATTAATTGCATTGGTTTGTGTTCCTCAGTACCTGTACGCTGGAAAATACCAGCATGGTACTAAACTGGTAAGTCTTACTTTAATTTTTTTATTGAAAAAACATATAAAAACATTTCCCAGCCTTTTTCAGCACTGGTGATGATTTTTTTTTCTCTCTTAAAATTGAATAATATCCTAATATTCAGTGAGGTAATGCTCAAAAGGGTTGTGTGGAACGCAGGCTAATGATTTCTGAATGCATTTATATTTTGTGAGCAACGTTGTTTAGTGACAGAGGTCAGTAGAGGTCAACTTCTGAGGCCTACCAGACCGAGTGCACTGTCTTCAGTATAAGTTATGGACGTGACACACACCAAATGTTTTGTCTTCATGACCGTAGTGAAGGTTTTTGACTGTTCTAAAAGTTTTAGTTTAATTGTGAATGTCTGAGTGTCTCTGAATGAGAAAAAGAGGCCTCTACACCAGTACATTCAATGTCCAGACCATCATAAATTATTTTTTTTGCAATTTCTTTTTAAATGTGGCCATGTGGGTTTATTTGAATGGTGAACAATAATCTGAAATCAAATTTGACCTATGACATTAGCAAAATGTGAAACCACACAAGCACATCTGATTTAGGGATTTAGTCTTGGTTCCTGGAATTTTTCGCATATAAAGAAGTGAAAAGCTGGAATCTCATCTTTCTTCAAATTATCTTAAAAGAAATACCAGACAGTTTATGGTTTCTGGGTCAGGACTAGAGGCTGTCAAGGTGTATCAAAAAATATTTGAACCAAGTTGCATGCATTTCTGTGGCCGAGTTACAGGCTGATGAGTGTTAAAAGTTAGGAGCGCTTACAAACCCTTTTTCCAATTTTGCTGGCAGGTTGTCGAGGGGAAGGTCCTATTTCTTAGGAAATTCAGTTTTCAGTCCTCCCAGATGCGCCAAAGCAGAATCTGCATTTATATTTTGTGAGCAACGTTGTTTAGTGACAGAGGTCAGTAGAGGTCAACTTCTGAGGCCTACCAGGACCGAGTGCACTGTCTTCAGTGGCAGGTTATGGACGTGGACACACACCAAATGTTTTGACTTCATGGACCGTAGTTGAAGGTTTTTGGACTGTTCTAAAAGTTTTAGTTAATTGTGAATGTCTGAGTGTCTCTGAATGAGAAAAAGAGGCCTCTACACCAGTACATTCAATGTCCAGACCATATAAATTATTTGTTTTGCAATTTCTTTTTTAAATGTGGCATTGGGGGTTTATTTGAATGGTGAACAATAATCTGAAATCAAATTTGACATATGACATTAGCAAAGGGTGAAACCACACAAGCACATCTGAGTTAGGGATTTAGTCTTGGTTCCTGGAATTTTTTCGCATATAAAGAAGTGAAAAGCTGGAATCTCATTTTTCTTCAAATTATCTTACAAAGAAATACCAGACAGTTTGTGTTTCTGGGTCAGACTAGAGGCTGTCAAGGTGTATCAAAAAATATTTGAACCAAGTTGCCATGCATTTCTGTGGCCGAGTTACAGGCTGATGAGTGTTAAAAGTTAGGAGCGCTTACAAACCCTTTTCCAATTTTGCTGGCAGGTTGTCGAGGGAAGGTCCTATTTCTTAGGAAATTCAGTTTTCAGTCCTCCCAGATGCGCCAAAGCAGAATCTGCATTTATATTTTGTGAGCAACGTTGTTTAGTGACAGAGGTCAGTAGAGGTCAACTTCTGAGGCCTACCAGACCGAGTGCACTGTCTTCAGTGCAAGTTCTGAGGCCTACCAGACCGAGTGCACTGTCTTCAGTGCAAGTTATGGACGTGACACACACCAAATGTTTTGACTTCATGACCGTAGTGAAGGTTTTTGACTGTTCTAAAAGTTTTAGTTTAATTGTGAATGTCTGAGTGTCTCTGAATGAGAAAAAGAGGCCTCTACACCAGTACATTCAATGTCCAGACCATCATAAATTATTTTTTTTGCAATTTCTTTTTTAAATGTGGCATTGGGGGTTTATTTGAATGGTGAACAATAATCTGAAATCAAATTTGACATATGACATTAGCAAAAGGGTGAAACCACACAAGCACATCTGAGTTAGGGATTTAGTCTTGGTTCCTGGAATTTTTCGCATATAAAGAAGTGAAAAGCTGGAATCTCATTTTTCTTCAAATTATCTTACAAAGAAATACCAGACAGTTTGTGTTTCTGGGTCAGACTAGAGGCTGTCAAGGTGTATCAACAAATATTTGAACCAAGTTGCCATGCATTTCTGTGGCCGAGTTACAGGCTGATGAGTGTTAAAAGTTAGGAGCGCTTACAAACCCTTTTCCAATTTTGCTGGCAGGTTGTCGAGGGAAGGTCCTATTTCTTAGGAAATTCAGTTTTCAGTCCTCCCAGATGCGCCAAAGCAGAATCTGCATTTATATTTTGTGGAGCAACGTTGTTTAGTGACAGAGGTCAGTAGAGGTCAACTTCTGAGGCCTACCAGACCGAGTGCACTGTCTTCAGTGCAGGTTATGGACGTGACACACACCAAATGTTTTGACTTCATGACCGTAGTGAAGGTTTTTGACTGTTCTAAAAGTTTTAGTTTAATTGTGAATGTCTGAGTGTCTCTGAATGAGAAAAAGAGGCCTCTACACCAGTACATTCAATGTCCAGACCATCATAAATTATTTGTTTTGCAATTTCTTTTTTAAATGTGGCATTGGGGGTTTATTTGAATGGTGAACAATAATCTGAAATCAAATTTGACATATGACATTAGCAAAAGGGTGAAACCACACAAGCACATCTGAGTTAGGGATTTAGTCTTGGTTCCTGGAATTTTTCGCATATAAAGAAGTGAAAAGCTGGAATCTCATCTTTCTTCAAATTATCTTACAAAGAAATACCAGACAGTTTGTGTTTCTGGGTCAGACTAGAGGCTGTCAAGGTGTATCAACAAATATTTGAACCAAGTTGCCATGCATTTCTGTGGCCGAGTTACAGGCTGATGAGTGTTAAAAGTTAGGAGCGCTTACACACCCTTTTCCAATTTTGCTGGCAGGTTGTCGAGGGAAGGTCCTATTTCTTAGGAAATTCAGTTTTCAGTCCTCCCAGATGCGCCAAAGCAGAATCTGCATTTATATTTTGTGAGCAACGTTGTTTAGTGACAGAGGTCAGTAGAGGTCAACTTCTGAGGCCTACCAGACCGAGTGCACTGTCTTCAGTGCAAGTTATGGACGTGACACACACCAAATGTTTTGACTTCATGACCGTAGTGAAGGTTTTTGACTGTTCTAAAAGTTTTAGTTTAATTGTGAATGTCTGAGTGTCTCTGAATGAGAAAAAGAGGCCTCTACACCAGTACATTCAATGTCCAGACCATCATAAATTATTTTTTTGCAATTTCTTTTTTAAACGTGGCATTGGGGGTTTATTTTGAATGGTGAACAATAATCTGAAATCAAATTTGACCTATGACATTAGCAAAATGGTGAAACCACACAAGCACATCTGAGTTAGGGATTTAGTCTTGGTTCCTGGAATTTTTCGCATATAAAGAAGTGAAACGCTGGAATCTCATTTTTCTTCAAATTATCTTACAAAGAAATACCAGACAGTTTGTGTTTCTGGGTCAGACTAGAGGCTGTCAAGGTGTATCAACAAATATTTGAACCAAGTTGCCATGCATTTCTGTGGCCGAGTTACAGGCTGATGAGTGTTAAAAGTTAGGAGCGCTTACACACCCTTTTCCAATTTTGCTGGCAGGTTGTCGAGGGAAGGTCCTATTTCTTAGGAAATTCAGTTTTCAGTCCTCCCAGATGCGCCAAAGCAGAATCTGCATTTATATTTTGTGAGCAACGTTGTTTAGTGACAGAGGTCAGTAGAGGTCAACTTCTGAGGCCTACCAGACCGAGTGCACTGTCTTCAGTGCAAGTTATGGACGTGACACACACCAAATGTTTTGACTTCATGACCGTAGTGAAGGTTTTTGACTGTTCTAAAAGTTTTAGTTTAATTGTGAATGTCTGAGTGTCTCTGAATGAGAAAAAGAGGCCTCTACACCAGTACATTCAATGTCCAGACCATCATAAATTATTTTTTTTGCAATTTCTTTTTTAAATGTGGCATTGGGGGTTTATTTGAATGGTGAACAATAATCTGAAATCAAATTTGACCTATGACATTAGCAAAATGGTGAAACCACACAAGCACATCTGAGTTAGGGATTTAGTCTTGGTTCCTGGAATTTTTCGCATATAAAGAAGTGAAAAGCTGGAATCTCATCTTTCTTCAAATTATCTTACAAAGAAATACCAGACAGTTTATGTTTCTGGGTCAGACTAGAGGCTGTCAAGGTGTATCAAAAATATTTGAACCAAGTTGCCATGCATTTCTGTGGCCGAGTTACAGGCTGATGAGTGTTAAAAGTTAGGAGCGCTTACAAACCCTTTTCCAATTTTGCTGGCAGGTTGTCGAGGGAAGGTCCTATTTCTTAGGAAATTCAGTTTTCAGTCCTCCCAGATGCGCCAAAGCAGAATCTGCATTTATTTTTTGTGAGCAACGTTGTTTAGTGACAGAGGTCAGTAGAGGTCAACTTCTGAGGCCTACCAGACCGAGTGCACTGTCTTCAGTGCAAGTTATGGACGTGACACACACCAAATGTTTTGACTTCATGACCGTAGTGAAGGTTTTTTGACTGTTCTAAAAGCTTTAGTTTAATTGTGAATGTCTGAGTGTCACTGAATGAGAAAAAGAGACCTCTACACCAGTACATTCAATGTCCAGACCATCATAAATTATTTTTTTTGCAATTTCTTTTTTAAATGTGGCATTGGGGGTTTATTTGAATGGTGAACAATAATCTGAAATCAAATTTGACCTATGACATTAGCAAAAGGGTGAAACCACACAAGCACATCTGAGTTAGGGATTTAGTCTTGGTTCCTGGAATTTTTCGCATATAAAGAAGTGAAAAGCTGGAATCTCATCTTTCTTCAAATTATCTTACAAAGAAATACCAGACAGTTTGTGTTTCTGGGTCAGACTAGAGGCTGTCAAGGTGTATCAACAAATATTTGAACCAAGTTGCCATGCATTTCTGTGGCCGAGTTACAGGCTGATGAGTGTTAAAAGTTAGGAGCGCTCACATACCCTTTTCCAATTTTGCTGGCAGGTTGTCGAGGGACGGTCCTATTTCTTAGAAAATTCAGTTTTCAGTTCCCCCAGATGCGCCAAAGCAGAATCTGCGTTTAAATTTTGTGAACAACGTTGTTTAGTGACAGAGGTCAGTAGAGGTCAACTTCTAAGGCCTACCAGACCGAGTGCACTGTCTTCAGTGCAAGTTATGGACGTGACACACACCAAATGTTTTGACTTCATGACCGTAGTGAAGGTTTTTGACTGTTCTAAAAGTTTTAGTTTAATTGTGAATGTTCTGAGTGGTCTCTGAATGAGAAAAAGAGGCCTCTACACCAGTACATTCAATGTCCAGACCATCATAAATTATTTTTTTTGCAATTTCTTTTTTTAAATGTGGCATTGGGGATTTATTTGAATGGTGAACAATAATCTGAAATCAAATTTAACCTATGACATTAGCAAAAGGGTGAAACCACACAAGCACATCTGAGTTAGGGATTTAGTCTTGGTTCCTGGAATTTTTCGCATATAAAGAAGTGAAAAGCTGGAATCTCATTTTTCTTCAAATTATCTTACAAAGAAATACCAGACAGTTTGTGTTTCTGGGTCAGACTAGAGGCTGTCAAGGTGTATCAACAAATATTTGAACCAAGTTGCCATGCATTTCTGTGGCCGAGTTACAGGCTGATGAGTGTTAAAAGTTAGGAGCGCTCACATACCCTTTTCCAATTTTGCTGGCAGGTTGTCGAGGGACGGTCCTATTTCTTAGAAAATTCAGTTTTCAGTTCCCCCAGATGCGCCAAAGCAGAATCTGCGTTTAAATTTTGTGAACAACGTTGTTTAGTGACAGAGGTCAGTAGAGGTCAACTTCTAAGGCCTACCAGACCGAGTGCACTGTCTTCAGTGCAAGTTATGGACGTGACACACACCAAATGTTTTGACTTCATGACCGTAGTGAAGGTTTTTGACTGTTCTAAAAGTTTTAGTTTAATTGTGAATGTCTGAGTGTCTCTGAATGAGAAAAAGAGACCTCTACACCAGTACATTCAATGTCCAGACCATCATAAATTATTTTTTTTGCAATTTCTTTTTTAAATGTGGCATTGGGGGTTTATTTGAATGGTGAACAATAATCTGAAATCAAATTTGACCTATGACATTAGCAAAATGGTGAAACCACACAAGCACATCTGATTTAGGGATTTAGTCTTGGTTCCTGGAATTTTTCGCATATAAAGAAGTGAAAAGCTGGAATCTCATCTTTCTATAAATTATCTTACAAAGAAATACCAGACAGTTTATGTTTCTGGGTCAGACTAGAGGCTGTCAAGGTGTATCAAAAAATATTTGAACCAAGTTGCCATGCATTTCTGTGGCCGAGTTACAGGCTGATGAGTGTTAAAAGTTAGGAGCGCTTACAAACCCTTTTCCAATTTTGCTGGCAGGTTGTCGAGGGAAGGTCCTATTTCTTAGGAAATTCAGTTTTCAGTCCTCCCAGATGCGCCAAAGCAGAATCTGCATTTATTTTTTGTGAGCAACGTTGTTTAGTGACAGAGGTCAGTAGAGGTCAACTTCTGAGGCCTACCAGACCGAGTGCACTGTCTTCAGTGCAAGTTATGGACGTGACACACACCAAATGTTTTGACTTCATGACCGTAGTGAAGGTTTTTGACTGTTCTAAAAGTTTTAGTTTAATTGTGAATGTCTGAGTGTCTCTGAATGAGAAAAAGAGGCCTCTACACCAGTACATTCAATGTCCAGACCATCATAAATTATTTTTTTTGCAATTTCTTTTTTAAATGTGGCATTTGGGGTTTATTTGAATGGTGAACAATAATCTGAAATCAAATTTGACCTATGACATTAGCAAAATGGTGAAACCACACAAGCACATCTGAGTTAGGGATTTAGTCTTGGTTCCTGGAATTTTTCGCATATAAAGAAGTGAAAAGCTGGAATCTCATCTTTCTATAAATTATCTTACAAAGAAATACCAGACAGTTTATGTTTCTGGGTCAGACTAGAGGCTGTCAAGGTGTATCAAAAAATATTTGAACCAAGTTGCCATGCATTTCTGTGGCCGAGTTACAGGCTGATGAGTGTTAAAAGTTTCGAGCGCTTACACACCCTTTTCCAATTTTGCTGGCAGCTTGTCGAGGGAAGGTCCTATTTCTTAGGAAATTCAGTTTTCAGTCCTCCCAGATGCGCCAAAGCAGAATCTGCATTTATATTTTGTGAGCAACGTTGTTTAGTGACAGAGGTCAGTAGAGGTCAACTTCTGAGGCCTACCAGACCGAGTGCACTGTCTTCAGTGCAAGTTATGGACGTGACACACACCAAATGTTTTGACTTCATGACCGTAGTGAAGGTTTTTGACTGTTCTAAAAGTTTTAGTTTAATTGTGAATGTCTGAGTGTCTCTGAATGAGAAAAAGAGGCCTCTACACCAGTACATTCAATGTCCAGACCATCATAAATTATTTTTTTTGCAATTTCTTTTTTAAACGTGGCATTGGGGGTTTATTTTGAATGGTGAACAATAATCTGAAATCAAATTTGACCTATGACATTAGCAAAATGGTGAAACCACACAAGCACATCTGAGTTAGGGATTTAGTCTTGGTTCCTGGAATTTTTCGCATATAAAGAAGTGAAACGCTGGAATCTCATTTTTCTTCAAATTATCTTACAAAGAAATACCAGACAGTTTGTGTTTCTGGGTCAGACTAGAGGCTGTCAAGGTGTATCAACAAATATTTGAACCAAGTTGCCATGCATTTCTGTGGCCGAGTTACAGGCTGATGAGTGTTAAAAGTTAGGAGCGCTTACACACCCTTTTCCAATTTTGCTGGCAGGTTGTCGAGGGAAGGTCCTATTTCTTAGGAAATTCAGTTTTCAGTCCTCCCAGATGCGCCAAAGCAGAATCTGCATTTATATTTTGTGAGCAACGTTGTTTAGTGACAGAGGTCAGTAGAGGTCAACTTCTGAGGCCTACCAGACCGAGTGCACTGTCTTCAGTGCAAGTTATGGACGTGACACACACCAAATGTTTTGACTTCATGACCGTAGTGAAGGTTTTTGACTGTTCTAAAAGTTTTAGTTTAATTGTGAATGTCTGAGTGTCTCTAAATGAGAAAAAGAGGCCTCTACACCAGTACATTCAATGTCCAGACCATCATAAATTATTTTTTTTGCAATTTCTTTTTTAAATGTGGCATTGGGGGTTTATTTGAATGGTGAACAATAATCTGAAATCAAATTTGACCTATGACATTAGCAAAATGGTGAAACCACACAAGCACATCTGAGTTAGGGATTTAGTCTTGGTTCCTGGAATTTTTCGCATATATAGAAGTGAAAAGCTGAAATCCCATTTTTAATCTGCGTTTAAATTTTGTGAGCAACGTTGTTTAGTGACAGAGTCAGTAGAGGTCAACTTCTGAATTTTTCGCCCATGAAGAATTGAAAAGGTGGAATCTCACCTGTATTCCTGAACGTCAGTCTCTGGGGGGCGGATTACCCCCCGGACTTTTGAATGTCAGTCTCGGGGGGGCGAGGGCACAGAGAGCAGGGGTGAATTCCAGAAACCCTCTCTATTCCCCCCGGATTCCTGAAAGTCAGTCTTTGGGGGGCTGGGGCACTTAGAGAGCAGTTTGGGGGTGAATTCCAGAAACCCTGTCTATTACCCCCCGGGTTCCTGAATGTCAGTCTCGGGGGCGCTGGGGTACTTAGAGAGCAGTTTGGGGGTGAATTCCAGAAATCCTGTCTATTACCCCCCTGATTCCTGAAAGTCAGTCTCGGGGGGGCTGGGGCACTTTGGGGTCAGAATTCCAGAAACCCTGTCTATTACCCCCCGGATTCCTGAATGTCAGTCTCGGGGGGGCTGGGGCACTTTGGAGGCAGTTTGGGGGTGAATTCCAGAAACCCTATTACCCCTCGGATTCCTGAATGTCAGTCTCGGGGGGGCTAAGGCACTTTGGGGGCAGTTTGGGGGTGAATTCCAGGAACCCTGTCTATTACCCCCCGGGTTCCTGAATGTCAGTCTCGGGGGGCTGGGGCACTTTGGGGTCAGAATTCCAGAAACCCTGTCTATTACCCCCCGGGTTCCTGAATGTCAGTCTCGGGGGGGCTGGGGCACTTTGGGGGCAGTTTGGGGGTGAATTCCAGAAACCCTGTCTATTACCCCCCGGATTCCTGAATGTCAGTCTCGGGGGGCTGGGGCACTTTGGGGGCAGTTTGGGGGTGAATTCCAGAAACCCTGTCTATTACCCCCCGGGTTCCTGAATGTCAGTCTGGAGGGTGCTGGGGCACTTTGGGGGCAGTTTTGGGGTGAATTCCAGAAACCCTGTCTATTACCCCCCGGGTTCCTGAATGTCAGTCTCGGTGGTGCTGGGGCACTTTGGGGGCACTTTGGGGTCAGAATTCCAGAAACCCTGTCTATTACCCCCCGGGTTCCTGAATGTCAGTCTCGGGGGTGCTGGGGCACTTTGGGGGCAGTTTGGGGGTGAATTCCAGAAACCCTGTCTATTACCCCCCCGGGTTCCTGAATGTCAGTCTCGGGGGTGCTGGGGCACTTTGGGGGCAGTTTGGGGGTGAATTCCAGAAACCCTGTCTATTACCCCCCGGGTTCCTGAATGTCAGTCTGGAGGGTGCTGGGGCACTTTGGGGGCAGTTTGGGGGTGAATTCCAGAAACCCTGTCTATTACCCCCCGGGTTCCTGAATGTCAGTCTCGGTGGTGCTGGGGCACTTTGGGGGCACTTTGGGGTCAGAATTCCAGAAACCCTGTCTATTACCCCCCGGGTTCCTGAATGTCAGTCTCGGGGGTGCTGGGGCACTTTGGGGGCAGTTTGGGGGTGAATTCCAGAAACCCTGTCTATTACCCCCCCGGGTTCCTGAATGTCAGTCTCGGGGGTGCTGGGGCACTTTGAGGGCAGTTTGGGGGTGAATTCCAGAAACCCTGTCTATTACCCCCCGGGTTCCTGAATGTCAGTCTGGAGGGTGCTGGGGCACTTTGGGGGCAGTTTGGGGGTGAATTCCAGAAACCCTGTCTATTACCCCCCGGGTTCCTGAATGTCAGTCCCGAGGGTAGTGGGGCACTTTGGGGGCAGTTTGGGGGTGAATTCCTGAAACCCATTCTATTGCCCCCCCCTGACCCCCCCCGGATTCCAGCATATCTATCCCGGTTACTCGATAGCGCCACCGTATGCAATCCTTGAGGTACACCATGTCACTATGGGAAGCTAAGCTGGAATCGATGGATTCCGGGTTTGAATGCCCACGAAGCGATCGTAAAGTGTCGTAGTCAAAAACGGCTAAAGCATTCCAGGTTTTCATTTCTTAATATGGGTTGAATTCCAGAATATCAGTCCAAAACCCTAACCCTAACCCTAACCCTAGATGCTTGACAAGCGACGACCAGTGCACTTCCCTCGGTCCCTAACCATGCTAGTCATGGTAAAGGCCGTTAAACAAAGACATATACCTAACCCTAACCCTAACCCTAACCCTAACCCTCCACATGGACTCTGCCTTGACATGGCGTGGGGGCTTACGTGTCTTTGTGGTCATGGGGACCACTTAGACACAACCAAAGAGTCCGCAAAAATAATAATGCACCAAAAAAAACAATACCAATAGATTCATAATGGCATGAAACGTGCTCCTGACAACCTTGCACAGAATAGAATAAGAAAAATTGACTCTGACACTTAGAAAAGTTTTCATTAACTCCAGTCCCATTCATTGTATATGGGAACACACATTTTACTCCATATCTCCGGAACAAAAGGTCGTACAGCTTTGAAAGTGTGATCCGCCTCCCCTAATTTGAGGTCCTTGAACACGCCCGAGGTGGTTTCATCTCTCTACGACGTACGGTTCTGGAGATACAGCCAAAACAAACATTAGTTTTGCTGTATCTCTGGAACAGAAGGTCGTAGAGACTTGAAACCAAGTCTGGCGTGTTCAGAGACCTCAAATTATGTGAGACGGAGTGTACTTTCAAAGCTCTACGACCTTCCGTTCGGGAGTTAAAGACTTTGGGAGAGATCGGAGGGGGTCCGATCGGTAGTTTTCATCCCTAACCCTAACCCTAACCCTAACCCTAACCCTAACCCTAACCCATATTGGACACCTTTACTTAAGAGCCTGACTCTAAGATTATACTTGAACTCCAAACAGAGTTGATTCCCTGTTGTGAGACGAGCTACTGAAGCCTAAAAGGGCAAACCATAGTTCTGATGGCTTAATGCTTGACAAGCGACGACCAGTGCACTTCCCTCGGTCCCTAACCATGCTAGTCATGGTAAAGGCCGTTAAACAAAGACATATACCTAACCCTAACCCTAACCCTAACCCTAACCCTAACCCTAACCCTTGAACACGCCCGAGGTGGTTTCATCTCTCTACGACGTACGGTTCTGGAGATACAGCCAAAACAAACATTAGTTTTGCTGTATCTCTGGAACAGAAGGTCGTAGAGACTTGAAACCAAGTCTGGCGTGTTCAGAGACCTCAAATTATGTGAGACGGAGTGTACTTTCAAAGCTCTACGACCTTCCGTTCGGGAGTTAAAGACTTTGGGAGAGATCGGAGGGGGTCCGATCGGTAGTTTTCATCCCTAACCCTAACCCTAACCCTAACCCTAACCCTAACCCATATACCTAACCCTAACCCTAACCCTAACCCTAACCCTAGATGCTTGACAAGCGACGACCAGTGCACTTCCCTCGGTCCCTAACCATGCTAGTCATGGTAAAGGCCGTTAAACAAAGACATATACCTAACCCTAACCCTAACCCTAACCCTAACCCTCCACATGGACTCTGCCTTGACATGGCGTGGGGGCTTACGTGTCTTTGTGGTCATGGGGACCACTTAGACACAACCAAAGAGTCCGCAAAAATAATAATGCACCAAAAAAAACAATACCAATAGATTCATAATGGCATGAAACGTGCTCCTGACAACCTTGCACAGAATAGAATAAGAAAAATTGACTCTGACACTTAGAAAAGTTTTCATTAACTCCAGTCCCATTCATTGTATATGGGAACACACATTTTACTCCATATCTCCGGAACAAAAGGTCGTACAGCTTTGAAAGTGTGATCCGCCTCCCCTAATTTGAGGTCCTTGAACACGCCCGAGGTGGTTTCATCTCTCTACGACGTACGGTTCTGGAGATACAGCCAAAACAAACATTAGTTTTGCTGTATCTCTGGAACAGAAGGTCGTAGAGACTTGAAACCAAGTCTGGCGTGTTCAGAGACCTCAAATTATGTGAGACGGAGTGTACTTTCAAAGCTCTACGACCTTCCGTTCGGGAGTTAAAGACTTTGGGAGAGATCGGAGGGGGTCCGATCGGTAGTTTTCATCCCTAACCCTAACCCTAACCCTAACCCTAACCCTAAACATCAGAAACCCATTGGTGGACTTTTTAAAGAAAATAATGGATACACACCCACTCTGCCCCTGTCCTGCTTGAGTGGGCCTGGGGGCTGAGCGGGTGAGAGAGACAATGCCAAACCAGGCATGGAGGTTGCCCTGCCAAACCGGTGGCGCACCTCAAGTCCCTCGACCCTGTGAGGCTTTCTATGGACCACTTGGTAGATAGGAAAACAGATGCTAGTGTGCCTAAACCTAAACCCTTCTCCTAAACCTAACCTAATCTAACCCACATTCTAAACCTAAACATCAGAAACCCATTGGTGGACTTTTTAAAGAAAATAATAGATACACACCCACTCTGCCCCTGTCCTGCTTGAGTGGGCCTGGGGCTGAGCGGGTGAGAGAGACAATGCCAAACCAGGCATGGAGGTTGCCCTGCCAAACCCGGTGGCGCACCTCAAGTCTCTCGACCCTGTGAGGCTTTCTATGGACCACTTGGTAGATAGGAAAACAGATGCTAGTGTGGCCTAAACCTAACCCTTCTCCTAAACCTAACCTAAATCTAACCCACATTCTAAACCTAACCCTAGACCCTAACTTAACCCACACCCAACCCTCATTATTCATATAAACCTAACTTACATCCTAAAACAATCCTAAACCTAACCCCTTTTCCAAAGCCTAACCTACAACCTGAATATAACTAACATCCTAAACCTAACCTTGGACCCTATCTTAAACCCACACCCTAACCCTCATCACATGTTTAAAACCTAACCTACATCCGGAAACAATCCTAAACCCATACACATTGCCTTTTACACCCTAATCCACAGAAAAAATCTCCAACGTCTCATAGAGGACCAGTAGGGCTATTCACATACCAAATCATATCATGTTTACCCTTACAGACTCTTTACAATTAGCCTTCAAACATTTGACCACTAGGGGGCGCTAGACCTTTCGAAAATTAGACTAAAACCCATCTTTACATAACACTTAATATTTACCCATCATTTTTAATGTTCTAAACCACTTAGTTACCTATATTTATTTTCCTACCACAAGGGGACGCTCTCCACCTTTGAAACTCCAATACTTGATAGAGGACCAGTAGGGCCACACACGCACCAATTCCCAAACTTCTAGCTCTTACAGATTCTTTACAATTAGCCTTCAAACATTTCACCACTAGGGGGCGTTAGACCTTAGAACTAAAACCATCTTCTACATGACACTTAATAATTCTCCATTATTTTCAATGCTCTAAACCACTTAGTTTCCTATATTTATTTTCCCACCACAAGGGGGCGCTCTCCACCTAAAAGCCTATGACATACTATAGAGGGCTACAGGGGACACTTACACACCAAGTCCATATTTTTATCCCTTAACAGACTCTTCAGAATTTACCCTCAAACATTTGACCACTAGGGCGCGTTAGACCTTCGAAAATAGACTAAAACCACTCCCTAGGGGACACTTCATAAATCCCCACTGGCCCAACATCCTAAACCACCCAGAAACCTTTTAAAAGCTTTAAACTCTCCCCTCGTGGTAACCAGGAAATGAATGCATACAAAAATACCATGTGTTGTAGTTTCTGTCCAAATGCATACACGTCTGTAGTCTTTCAATCCAACAGGAACTAGGAAGAACCAGGAAGTGAAGAGGAGTGATTCTCTTTGACACAAAAACGGCCACACGCGTTGATTAAAAAGTCAGAAAAATACAAGGTTTTCACTTTTGGAATTGCTCTTGATCTCCTCATCTGAGCCAATATGTTTTTAACCCTTTAAAAATTACTTTAATTTTCGCTAAAAAGTTAACTTTTGTTGACACAAAAACGTCTGAATCTTTGGATTTATAAGTCAGAAAAATACAAGGTTTTCACTTTGGATTGCTCTTGATCTCCTCATCTGAGCCAATATGTTTTTAGCCCTTTAAAAATTACTTTTAATTTTCGCTAAAAAGTTAACTTTTGTTGACACAAAAACGTCTGAATCTTTGGATTTATAAGTCCAGAAAAATACAAGGTTTTCACTTTTGGATTGCTCTTGATCTTCCTCATCTGAGCCAATATGTTTTTTAGCCCTTTAAAATTACTTTTAATTTTCGCTAAAAAAGTTAACTTTTGTTGACACAAAAACGTCTGAATCTTTGGATTTATAAGTCAGAAAAACACAAGGTTTTCACTTTTGGGATTGCTCCTTGATCTCCTCATCTGAGCCAATATGTTTTTTAGCCCTTTAAAATTACTTTTAAATTTTCGCTAAAAATAAAACAAACCAGGAGGAACCAGGAAGTGAAAAGGAGTGTTTCTCTGACACAAAAACGGCCACAGCTTTTGATTAAAAAGTCAGAAAAACACAAGGTTTTCACTGATGATTAGCTCTCGATCTCCTCTCTTAACCAATATACTTTTAGCCCTTCGGAGTTACTTTAAAACAAGTGCTAGGCGTGAGCTGTCAGTGGTAACAAGAGCTGAACTGAACTCTGGGATTCTTTTTGACACAAAAACGTCTGAATCTTTTGATTTATAAGTCAGAAAAACACAAGGTTTTCACTGTTGGATTGCTCTTGATCTCCTCTTCTGAACCAATATGGTTTTAGCCCTTCAAAATTACTTTTACATTTTCGCTAAAAAGTACCAACCATTAAGGTGTATTGGTATGTAAAATAGGTACCTTTCCCAGCAAAACTATGCTTTGTATTGGGAACGAATGGAAGAACAGGAGTTTGTTCTACTGATGAAGATGGCTACCATGGAGGGGAGAGCTGACTTCTGCAAGAACTAACTGCTTTTTTTCAAAGCAACACGAGGGAAATCCGGATCCAGCTTGAGTAGAAGCTTGGTGGTCTCTCATGGGTGTTTCCTACCCATGGGTCTAGGCCACCCGCTCTTGCTTGGGTCCAACTGCCGGATCTCGGTAGCCTGGATACCTTACGGTGCCAACGAAGGGCTATCGGGAGAAGGCTAAGCCAGCAGGAGAGCACTCTCCGGCTCTCTGGAACCCTCCTGGTTCCGGCTGGCTTGGGCATGGTGCAGAGATGCTAGTCATCTCTTTCCACCAGTCTCCGCTCTTCTCCAACCCGGAGTTGACATGGAGATTTGCCCCAAGATGAGACCTTTTCTCTGGCTCTAGCTGGGATGGTTCATTCCATCCTGACTAGGGGGTAAGTATCCAGCCACCCTGTGTCCACTTGGACAACGCACACTGGGATGGTGGTCTGGGGCCAAACAGACCTTAAATGGGGCCCAATCTTTTACTGGTGATTAGCACCACCCACACACCAGCACACTTTGCACTACATGAAGAGTTTCACTACATGAAGACAACATCAAGAGTACGCTACGGAAAACACCGCCGTTTAGTGATTTGATTAGCTAGAATACTAATAGTTCAGATAACACTACTCAACTTTATCTAACCTTTTGAATAGCTAATCCAATCTCATTAGTACCGTAGTGGAGGGCAGAGTCAGCAGGAGAGCATTGGGAGGCTGTGGTCTGACCATGGTTTGCCCCGCTCTCTGGTCTGGATCCCTGGTGATCCTAGCTGACTTAGACATGGTATTGAGATGCTCGGGAGAGTCCAGGAGGCTGCGCTCTGGCGCGGCCAGCCTGACTACCCTGAGAGACTTAAGACAGCGCTCTGTTGTGACTGATCTGGGTCTTCTGGGGGTCTTGGGAGGTAGCGCTTTGCTGCTACTGGCCTGGGGCCCTTGGTCATTTCTACCAGATGCTCGGGAGAGTCTAGGAGACTGCGCTCTGGCGCAGCCAGCCTGACTACCCTGAGAGACTTAAGACAGCACTCTGTTGTGACTGATCTGGGTCTTCTGGGGGCCTTGGGAGGTAGCACTTTGCTGCTATTGATCTGGGGCCCTTAGTCATCAATCGGATGCTCGGGAGAGTCTAGGAGGCTGCGCTCTGGCGCGGCCAGCCTGACTACCCTGAGAGACTTAAGACAGCACTCTGTTGTGACTGATCTGGGTCTTCTGGGGGCCTTGGGAGGTAGCACTTTGCTGCTATTGATCTGGGGCCCTTGGTCATCGTCAGATGCTCGGGAGAGTCTAGGAGGCTGCGCTCTGGTGCGGCCAGCCTGACTACCCTGAGAGACTTAAGACAGCACTCTGTTGTGACTGATCTGGGTCTTCTGGGGGCCTTGGGAGGTAGCACTTTTCTGCTATTGATCTGGGGCCCTTGGTCATCTCTTTCTACCAGTCTTTGCTCCTCTCCTACCTGGGATTGACAACAAAATATCAGTACTTAATTCTATCCAATCTTTAAAACGTAACAGAGTAACATTAACAGTTAGACTGGGAACCCTCCACGGTGGGACAATAGTCTTTAAAACTCTAACTCTTATTAACATTTAACTGCTAACAAACTCAACAATGTAAGGAACCTTCCACTGTGAGGTAATGGTATTTAAACTCTAACTCTTCCTAAAAAATGAACTATTAACAAACTCAACAACATAGAGAACTAAAAGCCATCATACCATCATGAGATTCCTCGGAAACCATATTGGATTTTCCTGAGGAAAACTTTAGCAACAATTGGACATAAGACACACGCTGGGGACTGATCTACCTACAGCGGGGCCGCCTCAGATGAGGGTGTTTAGTTATTAAAGGCCTGAAACACCCTATGAGTCTTTGGTGAACTACTGATGATGTGTCTTAAAATTCGCCCACAGACTACTTTGCTACCAAAGAACTTGTGGACCTAGGACTTCCTAAAGCAAATTACTACCATAATAAACCAAATTACAATATCAGAGCTTAATCTAAAGCCTACTCTTCTTTTTTACAAAAACCATGTTTAAAACTTATCCCTAACCCTATATCCCCTCGGGGATTCCTTCTGGAGTAAAACCTAGACCCAAAGACTAATTCTAACCCTAACCCAGGCAATACCTTAAAATAAGACTGAACCCTATTCCTAATTCTAACCTAAAGGATCTCTCTGAAACATATTGGACACCTTTACTTAAGAACCTGACTCTAAGAATATACTTTAACTCCAAACAAAGTTGATTCCCTGTTGTGAGAAGAGCTACTGAAGCCTAAAAAAGGCAAACCACAGTTCTGATGGCTTAATGCTTGACAAGCGACGGCCAGTGCACTTCCCTCGGTCCCTAACCATGCTAGTCATGGTAAAGGCCGTTAAACAAAGACATATACCTAACCCTAACCCTAACCCTAACCCTAACCCTAACCCTAACCCTAACCCTATACCCAAATCCTAACCCTAACCCAAACCCCATTCCTAACCCTAACCCTGTCTCTAACCCCATCCCAGATTTTTACCCTAGCCCAGCCGTGCCATCACACCCTATATCAGACCTCATTCCTAACCCTAACCTTAACCCCCCTACAGAAACATACATCCTACCCCTCATCACCACTTTCTCACAAGGTACACAACATCTACACCACAGACTGAAACACAACTTCACTACACTGCAAACAACACTCCCTACATTTCAGAACACCACAATCATTTCCGCATATAAACGCAATAAAAACCTCAAGGACCTACTTATCAGAACCACCTTCACCCGTCATCTCAAGCCCCCCACTCCCAAAGAAAATATTTATTTCAGACCCCATCACTTCATCACCAACATTCACAGTCACCTTTCAGCCCCCAACAGCCCCTTAATTTAGACACCCCCAACTTAGTTTATGCCATCACCTGTACCCTCTGTCACCTGATCTACATTGGAGAAACCAAACATACACTTCGCATACGCCTCAGACAACACCTCCGCAACATACGTAACAATAAACTCCACACACACCTCGTCATTCATTTTCAGACACACAACACTTCCCACCTTCAAACATGCGGCCTTGAGGGGAATCCAGGCTGGTCCACAGCCCAGAGAAAAAGAGCAGAGAGGCTGTGGATTTTAAAATTAAATACACTTTTCCCTACAGGTTTTAACGAAAAACTCAATTAAAAAATAAAACCTTTTATCCCCTGTGTCTCCCTGTCTGTTTCCTTCCCTCCCCTTGTAGGTCTTTTTTATATTTGTAAAACAGATAAATTATTAACTATTTATTAATTATTTATTTTCTATTTAAACGTTTATACTCTGTATGGTTTTAGTTTATTAGGACTGGTATCCCTTTGTTTTTGTGTTTCTTTTGTGTGTCTGTGCTTTTTAATTTTTTCCTCTTACTTGTTGGCTTTACCTTCTTACCCAGCACTTATTTATATTTGTATGTTTTCACTTTTGATTGTGTGGTTTTCTAGCACTTAACCTCTTAGCATTTAACTTTTTAGCACTTTATATCAACTTAGCACTTTTTACCAGTCCTTTTATCCTATTATTTTACAAGAGTGCATATTTTGTTAATTGTTTTCCAAACCCCCCAAAACCCCCCCCCCGCCCCGCCCCGCCCTCATTCCCCTTCCCTCTTTCCTGCATACCCATATATACACTGCACACATCAGGGAGGCCTCCTGGGTGACCTCTAGGCCAGTGCACATAAAAGCAAAACACATGCAACCATTAACCACACCCTATACTTACACCTAACCTCGCCCGTGCCATTGGTCACCCATCCCTCTCCCAGTATCCCCATCCTATTGTATTTATTTATCCTTTTAAACCTTCATTTTTAGAGACCTCACAGCCTGGTTTCCCCTACCCACCATCTACATCATTTCCCTTAACCACCACTTCCACTACCCACCATCCACAGCAGTTCCGCTACCCACCATACATCAATTCCCCCATTCACCATACATCACTTCCCCTATCCACCATCCACATCAGCTCCTCTACCCACCATATACCACTTCCCTTACTTACCATCCACTTTTTTTTCCCCCCTACCGACCTTCTACATTACTTCCCCTATCCACCATACATCACCTCCCCTACCCATTATCCACATCATCATCACCCAACTGGCTTTGGCCAAGTCTAGGATTGAACCTGGGTCTCTGGTACACCACAGCCATTCTCTCACCACCACACCAGAGATACTTCCAGATATCGCTCTCCATGCCCATATGACTCATCCACACTACCCCCAATAGTTTATTTCAAATAAAACACTTACAGCATCACCCACCTTTCCCCATTATTGGTTCTGGCGGTGCTAAGTCGGGAAGCATCGAACCCGGGCCTCCTGCTTGCAAGACCATTGCTCTCACACCACTACACTACAGACCCGAACTTACATTTTTCCAATCACGTCAGTCACACAACTACCCTATTTCCAAGACCCTAGATAGCACCTCCTCTTCAACTTGGACCATAAACCCTGACTTTTTATCAAAATGTAGTATTTTGACCTCTTTAGCACTTTCTTCTACTTACTTATTTATTTCTAATCCCCCCCCCCCCCGCCCATTCTTTCTTACACTTACTCATCTTCATGTATTTCCCTGTAAAGAGAAAAAAATAACCTCCAAAGAGTATTGAACCCAGACCATCCACTCTGGGCAACAGTCTCTCCACCACTACATCATCTCCTGTTTAATTTTTTTATCCTAAACCCTGATCTCCATTTCCCCCTCACTTCTTTTCATCCCCTTTTTTTTTTTTTTTTTTTTTTTTTTTTTTTTTTTTTAGAACACACACAACTTTGTGGCTTTCCCAGGTCTCGAACCAGGACTTTTGGGTTTGCAAACCATCCACCTTAACCTCTACACCACAGACGATACAATATTTCCCCACCTTACTCTATCTCAGTCCCATCCACCTTTAATCAGATCAACTGCCATCCAGCCCAATTAAATTCAAACGGACCAATCACCTTTCCCCTTGACTCCCCAACCTATCCTGGCCCCCATTTTCAAGATCAAGCAGATCCTCACTTCCTCTTCCATCAAGTTAGATTTATAGGAGCATGCTAAGGATCAAACTTTTAGTTCTTAACCTGGCCCTGGAGGAAAGAAGGAGTGTCTTCGAAACGTCGGCTTTTACAGAACAGGTTTTTAACACTTTGCAGCAGATATTTGAAACCTCTTTTTAACTGGTGAGCTTTTTGCTCTTTTAAAATTGTTTTTTACCATTTTAAAGCTGTGGAGTTTTTACCTTTCTATGAACTTTTTTTAAAGGATTTATTTTTAGCCTTTTACCATCTGGCCAAAAAGGTTTTAGACTACCTCAAACCTGAGGTACAGACTGCTTTTACCACTTCTTGAGTTTTAGGTTTTTAAACTTCACCAACCGGACTTTACAACTTGGATTTAACTGCTGTTTTAATAAAGTTTTATTGGATTTTACCGGATCATTTTCATTCACGCCCTGGACTCTCCTGCTCTCTTTTTTAAGGTAAGAAAGCATCCACAGCTTTGTTATTTTACTTATTATCTACATAGCATTGTTTTAAATCCTGTTTTTAGCCACCCTTAGCTTGCCCTTAGCAGTCACCCCATCCCCATTTGCCCCATTCCTGCCACATTGTAGTCCCACTTTGCCCCCTTTTATTATTTTTGTCTGTCACACCATTGCTTGCCTCACCACACATTTCCCAAACAGTTCCCCTTTGTCCCAGTTTTTTTGTTTTTTTACCAAAACCACACACACACTTCACTTACTCCACATTTTGCCCTTCCTGCCCCCTTTACCTTTTTTATTTCTGATCTGTTACACCATCCCTGCTTTTAGTTTACATTTCCAAAACAGTCCCCTTGGTCCCCATGTTTATTTCTGACTAAAACCTACACATTTTTCCCTTCCTGCCACATGGTAGTCCCACTTTGCCCCCTCTGCCTTTTTTAGTTTTTCTCTGTCACACCATTGCTTGCCTCACCACACATTGCCCAAACAGTTGCCCTTTTTCTTGTCCCAGTTTTTTTTTTGTTTCCTACTAAAACCACACACATTTCACTTATTCCACATTTTGCCCTTCCTGCCCCCTTTAACCTTTTATTTTTTCCTGTCACACCATTCTTTGCCTCACCACACATTGCTCAAACAGTTCCCCTTTGTCCCAGTTTTTTGTTTTCTTACAAAAACCACACACACACTTCACTTACTCCACATTTTGCCCTTCCTGCCCTCTTTACCTTTTTTTTTTGATCTGTTACACCATCCCTGCTTTTATTTTACATTCCCCAAACAGTCCCCTTAGTCCCCATGTTTATTTCTAATTAAAACCTACACATGTTACCCACTTCACCCTCTGTCCAATCATAATACCTTTTCCCTGCCCCCCCCCCTTTTTTCCTTGCACACAACCCTTACCTGTATGCTACAAACTTTATCTCAAATTCCTTTTGTTTATTATTTTTTTGTACCATTTAGTTCCGTTTTATTTTCACCACACATCATTCACCACACTTTGTGCCCAACCCCTCAGCTGTGATCCCCCTACACTCTTCTTTCCCTTCCAATGCTTCTCCAACCTACAAACCACACATGTCCCACAATGCCCACATCTCTACTTCCTACACCTACAAACACCACACAAATCAGACACCCAATACCAACACGTTCCCACCACTACACAAGAACAATTCCTCCACTTCTATCTCTTCACTCTGTTCCACACATACAATCCCGCATACATACATCAAGACCACTCTTACCCACTCCCCACACTACCACCACACGCATCAACCACAGACAAACCACACACACAAACCACAGACAAATTACACACAAACGACCCATCCCGCATCCACTATATCGCACACCATTCACTCACAAACATATTTCAACACCCAACAGCCGGGTCCCCAACTACACACACTTACACTCCAACCAACAACCAGACATCTACACCAACACACTCAGACAGGAACCGGACCCCCAGACACGACAACTAGCAAAACATTACTTCAAACTCATTCAAGTCACACACCACAAACAAATAATAGATACAGTACAACATACACACATTTTTCCCATAGGCATGAACAGACAAGTACATAAACTGACAACATTCATCAAACCCGCAGCCCCAACACCACAGACTGCAGAACTCATACATAACAACACTACACACTGGATGCACCAAAACATGCACATCTTACAAAACCACTACACCTCACAAATTTCCTCCCTCCTCCAGACCACATCTCCATACAATAACACAGCATTCCAAATAGCCAGCGGCTGGGCTAGGAAAAGATTTAGACTCTCAGATACCACACTCACCACAGCCCATCGAGCCCTCAGTCCCCTCACTTCCCCAAACTCAGTCACACAAACAACTTCACACACCACCCAACACCCTCCCTCCCTCTCTTTCAGACCCTCAAGAATTCCCATCCCTCCCCACTCACCTGAGGTCTGACCCTGTCCCCATTCCCAACCCATCCGCCTCACCATCCACATCCACGACACATTCACCACGAACCACAGCTCATCAAGCAATCAGTCCCCCCACTTCCCTGGCCTTAACCACACAGACAACTACACCTACACCACCCAACACTCTCCCTCCCTCTCCTTCAGACCCCCAAGAAATCCCACCTCTTCCCACACACCCTAGGTCTGACCCCATCCCCCCTCCCAGCCCATCCACCTCACCACCCACATCCACAATACATACACTCATCCCTGACACCTCACCAGTACTCCCCCTTCAATGCCGCAAAACATTCAACAGGCTCTCCCCATACATTCCACTAATTGCCCTTCCCTCACATCAACTACCCCCACGTCCCAAAGTTGTCATCACAGCAGATTTTCACCACACCCTACACAGCCAACCAGACCCTCCTGACCCTTTTTCTCCAAACCCTCCCGACCCTCTTCCTCTAAACACACACACACCCATTCAGAACCCTGCAGTCAGTTGTACACCAGATCACCTCATCATCTCCCTATCTCCCCAACAGGAAGAGGAGAGGGCCTCACCGGCACCTCCACAACAACGGAGGGCACTGATGAAGGAGCGGTCTAACAAAGTCAACCAACTTGTCAGTACCGTGTCTGAGCCCTCTACCCACCAAGCTGTGGAGTTGCCGGGGTCGCCCCCCTCACCACACACCGCCCAGATTAATCCCTCACTACCCCCACAAACCCCTCTATTGCCACTCCCATCCACCTCCATACATCAGCATCCCCAGAACATCCCTCTATCATATCCCACCTACCATGCCACCTCTGCCCCCAACAAAAAACTGAAGGAATGGAGAATAATATCTCATCTACCCATCCTCTTCATTGGAGACTCAAATCTCAACCGCATACCCCCCTTCACTCACCCACAAATACAAATAGACAGTTACCCCGGAGCAGCCATCTACCACTTTGCACAACTGCTTGCACACACAGACACCATCACACACACATCTTCAGTCATCATCTCAATAGGCATAAATAACAAAAATCACAAATCCAAAGACACCAGTTTCAAGCAATTACTCACACTCTACAAACACGCCTCTGAAGTCTTCCCCAATGCCCTCATACACATCCCTCTCATCAACTTCTCCCCCAACCTCACCCCACAAGAACAGCATACACTCACTGACCTCAACACATTCATTGTATCACACTTCCCTCACATTCCTGCCATCCCTCAACACCTCTTCCAGACAACAACTGATAACATACATTGGACTCCCACCACAGCACATACAATCTTCACACACTGGAAAACACATCTAAATTTACACTGACTCCAACCACAACCCTGGCCTCTCCTCGAACTGCTGCCTCCTCGCAACCACTTCTCCCACCTTCAACCTCCACTCCCTCAAATGCTTTGGTCTTGAACCTCTCCACCTCCTTCCACCTCACCCCCCCACAGCAATCACTCCTGGACAAAGGTCTTACATTCATACCCCACACCACACGCCAGAACCAGGAGGAACTTCAAAGGGACATTCACAACTTTCACCGCCGCCTTAAACTGCATGACTATTTTAGCACAGACAACTCCCACACTCCCACTCCCTTCACTTACCCTTCCACCTGGGAACCACACCCCTCTAAACTCAACACTTCTCTCCTCAAGCACCTGAAAAATGACAGGAAAACCCTCACCTTTCACCTTAGAAGGCCCCCACCCCTTCCCACAGTCAACAACATCACTCCATCAGAAAAACAGGCCATCAAACAACTCTGCAATAACCCAAACATTATCATCAAGCCAGCTGACAAGGGATCCAAGATTGTCATCTTGGACACCCATCAGTACCTCACTGAAGCCAATAGACAACTCAACAATATCCATCACTACCGCCCCATCTCACAGTCCACCCAACCCTCAGCACAGTCCCAAATCCGTCACCATCTCTCCACCCTTTACCACCAAGGCTACATCACCCACAAACAAAAAAATTTCCTCTCTGGTCCAGACAACCCCCGCCCACGCCAATTCTATCTCCTCCCTAAAATTCACAAGCCCCCAGAAACCTGGACCATTCCCTTTGCAGTTCCTCCTGGTAGACCCATAGTTTCTGATTGCAACAGTTCCACATACAACATATCCATTTACATTGACGCACACCTCAACCCCATTTCCACCAAACACCCCTCCTACCTCAAAGACACCTACCACTTCCTCAGTAAAATCAGGTCCATGGCAGTCCCACACAACACCCACCTTTTCACTCTAGATGTAGACAGTTTATACACAAACATTGACACACCCACTGGCATTCAAGCCGTCCGCACCACCTTCAGTAAACACCCGGACCCAGACAGACCAGATAACATCCTCCTTCAATTACTCCAACTTTGCCTCACACATAACGACTTCCAATTCGACAATAAACTTTTTCTGCAAATTCATGGGACTGCCATGGGCCAACGATTTGCCCCCTCTTATGCAAACATATACATGAGTGAGTGGGAGCAAGCCGCCCTCGCCAAATGCCCCCTACAACCCATTTTTTACTTCCGCTATCTCGACGACATCATAGGAGCCTGGCCACACTCACTTTCAGACTTCGACACCTTTTTAGCCACCCTCAACTCCCATCATCAACACATTACACTCAAGGCCACAATCCACTCAGAGGAGATTCATTTTCTAGACACCACCATCTTCTTCACCCCCATCTCCCCCACCCACAAAGCCATTAGTTCCAAAGTTTATTTCAAACGCACAGACACACATTCCCTCTTACATAAACACAGCAACCACCCCAAACACACGTTCAGAGCAATCATCAAATCACAAATCATCCGCTTTCACCGCATTTGCTCCTTCCCCTCAGACCTCCACCATGCCATCAAAATTCTCTTTCATGCCCTCCATACACGCCACTATTCAAAACGCTTCCTCCGTTCCATAAAAAATGAAACCCTGACCGGTCTTGCTCCTACTCACTCAAACACCCCTCACACACGACATCCCAACCACACACAGAACCATTCAGACACTTCTCAAATCATCCAGCCTTCCACACCTCCCAACCCACACCCCACTACCTCCTTCAACCATCACCATCCAAACCCCAACCAGGACCAGACACACACCTACACAACCCAACCAAGTTCCCCTCCTGACCCTAACCCCCCATCAAACTCTGGACCTAACCCTAACCCACACCCTAACCCTAACCTACACCATAACCCAGACCCAAATCCTAACCTTAACCCATACCCTAACCCTAACCCCATTCCTAACCCTAACCCATACCCAAATCCTAACCCTAACCCAAACCCCATTCCTAACCCTAACCCTGTCTCTAACCCCATCCCAGATTTTTACCCTAGCCCAGCCGTGCCATCACACCCTATATCAGACCTCATTCCTAACCCTAACCTTAACCCCCCTACAGAAACATACATCCTACCCCTCATCACCACTTTCTCACAAGGTACACAACATCTACACCACAGACTGAAACACAACTTCACTACACTGCAAA
>NW_024880071.1:0-37575 GCF_900700415.2 Clupea harengus
TATAGTTATGGCAGCATGAGTCACTTCTGGGTGAAGCATGTAGTGTTTTGGTGGTTGTAGTGCATTTTGCACGAAAGGTCAACGGATTTGCTCAGATGTGTGTCTGTAAAGCACACTGTGTGAAGAGTTTTGAAAACAGGTGTTCGAGAGTGAAGACAGTTGTAACAAACTGTAACCCAGTCTGTGCAGCTGAAGGAAGGAAGTTCTGCTCACAGCAATACTGACACAATTCCTTCCTTCCAGGCTGTAGCTCGTCATGTCCGTTCACACACACACACACACACACACACACACACACACACACACACACACACACACACACACACACACACACACACACACACACACACAGCACTGACAAATTATCATATGCCCTCACAAGCCTCCCTTCACTACAATGTAGTCATTTTCAGATGACAATGACGGCACTTCCCTCCGCTGTTTGTCCTCACTGACTCTGTAAAAACCTCATTCATTCTTTCATACTTTTTCCAAGGACAGCCGCAAGCGGGGGAGAGACAGAAGCAGTAAAAAAGGTGAATTAAATGAAACACCCTATTCCCTTCACCCTTACACTCGCACATGCACACACACAGACACACAGACACACACACACACACACACACACACACACACACACACACACACACACACACACACACTCACAGAGAGACTAACAATAAAAAGTTGAATTAAAGGTAACACCCTTCTTTCTTTTTTTTCAATTTTCTTTCCGCTTTAACACCCCCCACCTCCACACACACACACACCCACACACACACATATAGTAGCAGTAAAAAGGTGAATTAAACAGAACAGTCCCTCCTGTCCTCTGTGTGACCAGTGACGGCTGTAGCTGCAGGGAGGATTTGTCACAGAGTTACATCAGTGGGCACAGGAAATGACCCAGCCCCCATCTCCACAGCTGCTCCTCTCTCATGAGGTCAACGTAGTAGACGCTAACATTACACTGTGTGTATGTGTGTGTGTGTGTCCATATGTGTGTGTTGAGTGTCTGGAAGGTGTGTGTGTGTGAATGTGTCTGTTCCTGTGTGTAAGTGTCTATATGTGTGTGTGTGTGTGTGTGTGGCCATGTGAGTTTGTCTTTGTGTGTGTGCTCACATTTCTTCACTGCTTAGGAAAAAAAATGCTGTAAAGTTATTCTTGCGGTATCTAAACAAACAGCCAGAAACAGGCAGAGCAGTGTGTGAAAACGTCTATAGCAGACTGGAGCTGACGCCATGTCCAGGTGACACACACACACACGCAGACACACACACACACTCATACAGACTCACATGCAGTGTGAATGACGACATCAGGCCTGGCATGTTTCCTGCCACACATGCGGGGCTTGTGATGGAGGCTGCGGTTTCGCGTGGTCAGCTGTCTCAGACCCCACGGGCCCTGGAGACGTTAACCATTAAGCCCTGGAGAGGAGAGCCCTGTGTGTGTGTGTGTGTGTGTGTGTGTGTGTGTGTGTGTGTGTGTGTGTGTGTGTGTGTGTGTGTGTGTGTGTGTGTGTGTGTGTGTGTGTGTGTGTGTGTGTGTGTGTGTGTGTGTGTGTGTGTGTGTGTGTGTGTGTGTGTGTGTGTGTGTGTGGAGACGTTAACCATTAAGCCTGCTTGGTTTCTGTGACTGCTCCGTGGCATGCAGTCTTGATGCTGTAAGGGGCAGACTCGCTCCAGAGGGCTCTACGCCTCCATATGGTCTGTGTGACTGTAAGGAGAGCCCTGTGTGTGTGTGTGTGTGTGTGTGTGTGTGTGTGTGTGTGTGTGTGTGTGTATGTGTGTGTGTGTGTGTGTGTGTGTGTGTGTGTGTGTGTGTGTGTGTGTGTGTGTGTGTGTATGAGTGTGCATATGAGTATGTGTGTGCGTGATTTTTTGCGTGTGCATGTGTGTGTGTGTGTGGTGCATGTGGGGTGTGTGTGTGTGTGTGTGCGTTTGCAATTCTATCCTTGTGGGGTATGCAACCTGTTAGCCCACTCACGCCATGGGGTACAAAATCCTAGTGGGGCACAAAACGCTGTACCCCACTAGTCTAACCACATTTTTGAAGTCATCATAGGTTACTGATATGCCCCTTGAATTATCTCGGTGGACCCCTTTTGGAAGGAAAACCGCCTTCGAGTGTTTAGGACGGTGTGCTAGTTGGAGCGCCCCCCTCAAAATTCGGGCACTTGTTGGTATTGCACTACGTTGTTTCACACACACTTTTCACACACTCATAACCAATAAAAGGTTGCCATTCTGTCACGTGACACACACACGCAACCTCATTGGACCAAATTCAAGGGCAATGACACGCAACCCCACTTGACCAAATTCAAGTGCAATGGAAGCTGGACTAATTGGATAGATTGGACCACACAGCCATGTGTATAGCACGGATTTGACTCAACAGAGGGTAAGTTTGAACACTGACTCCTTTTTATAGGAACCATTTAGCTGTAACTTCTATGGCAGTTGCATCATCATTAAATTGTTAACTAACGAGTTGGAAAGTTGGATAAGTCACTTAAAAAGAAAAATAACTAGTAGCTAATTGCTAAGTAGCTAGTAGCTTGTAGCTAGTAGTTAGTAGCTAGTAGCTAAGTAGCATATATAGTTGGCTACTGAACATGGGTAATTAGCTATCTGGCTAAGTTAGCTACAAGAAAACGTGGTAGGTCTGTAGATAACGTGTTAGATAATTCCTTAATAGCTAGCCAGCCAGCTTAGTAGGTGTTCAGCAGGTGTTTTTCTACATACACCAGGAAAGATTCTCAACTATAGCCATAATTCTCTTTTTCTTTTCTTTGCTTTAAATTTTTTTTAAACTTTTGGTCATAGTTTTGACAGCTTATCAGTGGTTAAAACACGTTTTAGACTATAGATATTACAAGAGAAAATATGTTAGTCTATATTTTGTGTATGTTAGCTTATGTATTAATCACTGATTTCATTTATGTGGACTGCCCAGTGTTCCGAAAGCCTGATATTCGAAATCTCAATATTCCGAAAAATAGTCCGAAATATCTTTACAACCCTCTGTTCCGAAATGCCATTGTTCCGACCAGTGGTGCCGGATTCATGTTTGTGGTGGGGTGGCGAAAAGTGCGTGCTCAAGGTGAAGAATGCAAGAGGCCAGCTCACTGGCGTGTTTGCTGCAGTCCGTGGGAGGAATTTTATATTTTATATACAGGGATGCTGGAGTTAAATGACTGTTTAATGATATACCAAAATGTAGGCCTATGCATGCGCGGTGTTTGGGGTGGTGGGGAGGAGAAATCATTTAGAAATATTTTGAGTGGCACAAAACACACACAGCATTTAGTTTGCGCAGCGGAGCGGAGACGCTCACCGGGCTATCATCACGCATATAACTTTTCCTAGGCAATATTTGTTAACCTAACCTACTCTGGTTTTAAATATAGGGTACCACTTAGCGAAGGAAATCACCGGCAGATTGTCGCAGGACTTTACGCAGATATTGTACTGACCACGCATACATGCGCAATGCACATTATAGGCCTGATTTGGATAGTGTTGTGTGTGTCCTGCTGGTAACAAGAGGTAGGCTAATCAGCGAATGTTGCAGTTGTTTCACCAACTATATTAGGAGACGGGCAAACACCTGTCTCTGTGCTTAAGCTGCGGTTTTCTTTTTTTTTGCACCCCCTGGCACAAATCTCAAACTCCGCCCATGGGCCTGTGTGTTTACGTTGGCCAAATTAATAAAGACTATACGATCAAACAAACACATGTAATGTGGTCAGATAACTAAGGCCATTTGAGCGCCTAACTAATAGTGGACAATGCAATCATTCGGGATGTCAGTGGGCCGCACAAGGCCAAACTTAACAAGATACTGTTTAAGTGGCACAATTAAGGCCGAAATTGTAAGATAGGCCTAGCCTACTCTATGGCCCCATCTTCAAATAATTGTTAAATGTCAGACTAAAAGTTCAATGAAGTGAGGCTCCTTCTCGTAAATTGGAGGCGGCAGGCTACTGATTAATGCGCACGCACACGCACCTAACAGCACGGACTCATGGAAAAATGTTGAGGGATCACTGTGCAGGTCTTATACCCGAAGAACACCTACTCTCCATGGAAGATTAATGCAACAATATTTCACCATTAATTGGCAAGAGCCTCATGCAACTGTAGACCAATTCATGGACATGAAATTAAGAGATAGCTTTAGGAGTGCGGGATTCCTATTATTATTATTATTATTATTATTAACCTAGGCTATTTAAAATGATGCCGTTTTTTTGCTCTGAAAATTGGCTATCATAAAATATTTTTTTTATCTTCGCGATGCAAATGCCATGTTTGTATAATAATATTCTGAATTAAAGTTCACGGTTGTGAAATAAATGCATGTATATGTTTATGATTGTGTAATCAATTCATTGGGATGTGCATGTGGGCTATAGTGGTTCACGTTGATGTGCTCACAATTTCGGAAAAGCAGGCTGTCCAACTAATGAGTTTTGTGTTGTCGCGGTATAGGGCTACCATAACTATTATCGGAACACCGAGTTTTCGGAATACTGGGCTTTCGGAACATTGACATGGCACCTGAATTTCTACCATTTCATTTTAAGAATATATTGCATTAGACGCTATGTGTATGCATCGGTATCATCATTTTTATTATGTTAAACAGAATGTAAGCATACATTGTTGAGATTGCTCTTGTTTCATTTTAAATTTTACCGAATGCGCAGTGAAGAACTACAGTACCCACAATCCTTTGTGGAAACCTTCATGCTTAACCCTCCTATTACCTTCAGATTTACTAACATATGTTATCCTTGGGGTCAATTTGACCCCAGCAATTTAAACCTCCTCTATTTAATGTATTTTGATTTGTTTATGTTCAGTTAGGAGAAAATGCGTCGCAGCAAAAGGCATCACAGAGATCCTGTTCAAGAAGCTATACACTATATATCCCTGTCAGCTGACAGGCCAGAACTCACCGCCAGATATATAAACTCTCTGAAAGGTAAGTGACTTATCCAGTTACACAGGAGATTCCATATTTACGAAACCTTTTTTCTATATTTGTTGGATAACTATCTGTATATGCTAAATGATTTAACATGTTTGTAAAATGCTGGGTTGAGTTTCATAGTGTTGAGATTTGAGCACACTGCATGCTCAAGCTGATGTGTAGCTGAGTGAGAGCATTTTGACCTGTAGTTGCCACACCAGAAAGGCTTACACAACTCTCCAATATTTTGTGAATTTAAAACTGGATCAGTCGTCTGCTTCTCTGGTAGTGTACAGCATACAGATTTCTATCTTTTGGCCTCTACCCTCTCTTCCTTAATTTTTATAATTTATTAGCCACATGTCCCAATTATAATACAAGCTACACCATGTTTAGGAATGTTTTGCTTAGGACTACAACCTATGTGCTATGGAACTTTTAAATATGGGCAAAATATGCAGTGGGTTGTGTTTTGCTTGCATTTCATGTGAGGAGAACTATGAATTGCACTTGCTGAAGGGCAAAAAAGGGTTTCAATTAGTAAAGTTTATGTGGATACCAATTGAAAGTGACCAGGCTCTCAGTCAGTATACATACGCCTGTGTGTGCAGTGTGTCCAAGAATTTAAAAGTGAAATTAACCTATTTTTATCTAAACTAGGTCGAGGAGTGTTTAGCCACAGTTTCTTTGAAAAAGGAGACTTTTTAGTAGAATACAGAGGAGAGATCATTTCATTTGAAGAATGTCAAAGACGCAGAAGAATCTACCATGATGCGCTTCAAGTGTACTTTTTTGAATACAAGGTCAATGGGAACAAGCACTGGTAGGTGTTTTGAAGTTTAAGTGTTGTAATGTCAATCCACAGATCAGTCAATGGTCACTTTTCACAGACATGTCGTAGAGGGCATAGCTGATGCTGTAAATTGCTTACTTAGGCCCCACCCTGGTTTAGATTTATATTCTAGGACACATCAAAGATCCCGATGATGAATTTTATTCTAAGTCTAATGCTAATGGATGATTTTTCTGATATTCTAAGCGGCTTTGGATAAAAGAGACGGATAAACACACAGACATAAGGCTAACAGTTCCATGTCTTGTCTTTAGTATTGATGCTGCAAAGGATGACCTCTCTCTTGGCCGACTAGTTAATGATGACCACATCAATCCGAATAGCCAGATGAAACGTATCACCGTCAAAGGCAAACCCCGCCTGTGCTTATTTGCCATACGGCAGATACAGCCAGGAGAGGAAATAACATACAACTATGGGGATATGGACTGGCCATGGAGAACAAAGGTGAGATTACTTCCTATGGTAAAGGATCATAAGAATCAGTGGTAGTAAGTTTAAAATGTAATTTTTCTGTTCAGTGGGCTTAATAGTTAGCTGCTAGCAGTATACCTATTAAGGCAGAAAGACGTAGGAACTGTATAGCCAATATGCACACTTTAATATTTATTTATTTATCGCCAGTCATATTGTCATCACAATATACATTGCACATTGCAGAGTTTCCTCTTATAGTGCAAGCCTAGTGTGAGACTGACATCTCACAACTTTCTCATGGGTCCCCACATATTACATTGAACAAACTCAAGTGAGGTTGTTACCTTTTGTAGTGGTGTTAGATAGGAACAGAGTTTGGGTCACATATAGAGAGGTATTCATGTTCACATGTCTGCAACAGTACGTCATTATTTTAACTGTGGCGACATACATGTCCACTCCAACACTATGTATTTCTGTTCTTGTTCAGAGTGATGTGATTGCTGTGCAGGTCTCCAGCAAGGCAGATGGCACCAGTGCAATGACTCAAGCACATCCTGCTGAGGTTGATTTGCCTAAAGCCGATCTACAGGTAACGCACTCAGTTTATTTGGGGTATTTTCTACGATGGACAAAATGACAGTTTGGAGTTTTGTCTTAAAAGGCTGCCAGTACAAATACAGTTAAGGTATATTCCTCAATATTATAGAACACTTCACCTCTGATTTACTTATGGTGTAACTTGTATTTAGTTTGTAATCCCAGCTAGAGGGTTGAAATGAGCAGAAGATGGAGAGTCTGTTCTCTGTTGAGACGTTTGAGTTAACTTGTTCATCTATTTCTGAAAGTGATTTTGTAACTGATGTTGTATTATGGACCCCACAAGGCTGACCAAATTGCTGTGTGAGATTTGACTTTTGACAACTCCTCCAAGGTCCCCCACGTATAACACTAACCAAACTCAAGTGTGTTTTTTACAGTTTGTAGTGACTGCAGATAGTAACTGAGTATCATGTGTGATTTTTTTTTTTACTATGAACTTAGTAACTTAACTTAAGGTGTATTTTTTCATGAGTTTTATGGCACTCAGACACTTGACCTTAGCCTTGTTATGGTATAATTTGTAATAAAGTAATAACCCCAGCTAGGTAGTTTAAATGAGCAGAGAATGGAGATCCTCAAACTGTTTAGAAGTTTCAGTTAATTTGCTCATCTCTCCCCGAAAGTGAGGATTTGCGACTGATGTTTTGATATGTACCCCATGAGGTGGGCCAGATAGATGTGTGATATTCGACTTTTGACAAGTCTTCCACGGTTCCCCACATGTAACATTGACGAAACTCAAGTGTGTTTTTTACAGTTTGTAGTGACTGCAGATAGTAACTGAGTTGGATTACATATTATAAGGTGCTCACCTCTTACCGTTGATATGGACCATTGTATTTGTCTCTATTTTTACGTCTGTAACAGTAGGTCTGTGGTTACATTTTAAGTATGTACATGTTCACTCCCACACTGAATGTATGTCTGTTCTTGTTCAGAGTGATGTGATTGCTGTGCAGGCCTCAATCAGTGGAGATGACACCACCAGCATGAATACAGCCCATCCTGCTTTGGTTGAAACCCCAAAAACAGATCTGCTGGTAACTTTTTAAATATTCTTTGTGCATTCTGTATTGTAAACTTAATTTGGCTGTTTTATCCACAAATACTGACACTAGGAATCCAGTTAAGGTGTATTTTTTCATGAGTTTTATGGCACTCAGGCACTTGACCTTAGCCTTGTTATGGTATAATTTGTAATAAAGTAATAACCCCAGCTAGGTAGTTTAAATGAGCAGAGAATGGAGATCCTCAAACTGTTGAGAAGTTTCAGTTAAGTTGCTCATCTCTACCCGAAAGTGAGGATTTGCGACTGATGTTTTGATATGTACCCCATGAGGTGGGCCAGATAGATGTGTGATATTCGACTTTTGACAAGTCTTCCACGGTTCCCCACATGTAACATTGACGAAACTCAAGTGTGTTTTTTACAGTTTGTAGTGACTGCAGATAGTAACTGAGTTGGATTACATATTATAAGGTGCTCACCTCTTACCGTTGATATGGACCATTGTATTTGTCTCTATTTTTACGTCTGTAACAGTAGGTCTGTGGTTACATTTTAAGTATGTACATGTTCACTCCCACACTGAATGTATGTCTGTTCTTGTTCAGAGTGATGTGATTGCTGTGCAGGCCTCAATCAGTGGAGATGACACCACCAGCATGAATACAGCCATCCTGCTTTGGTTGAAACCCCAAAAAACAGATCTGCTGGTAACTTTTTAAAATATTCTTTGTGCATTCTGTATTGTAAACTTAATTTGGCTGTTTTATCCACAAATATGACACTAGGAATGCCAGTTAAGGTTGTATTTTTTCATGAGTTTTATGGCACTCAGGCACTTGACCTTAGCCTTGTTATGGTATAATTTGTAATAAAGTAATAACCCAGCTAGGTAGTTTAAATGAGCAGAGAATGGAGATCCTCAAACTGTTGAGAAGTTTCAGTTAAGTTGCTGCATCTCTACCCGAAAGTGAAGGATTTGCGACTGATGTTTTGATATGTACCCATGAGGTGGGCCAGATAGATGTGTGATATTCGACTTTTGACAAGTCTTCCACGGTTCCCCACATGTAACATTGACGAAACTCAAGTGTGTTTTTTACAGTTTGTAGTGACTGCAGATAGTAACTGAGTTGGATTACATATTATAAGGTGCTCACCTCTTACCGTTGATATGGACCATTGTATTTGTCTCTATTTTTACGTCTGTAACAGTAGTTCTGTGGTCACATTTTAAGTATGTACATGTTCACTCCCACACTGAATGTATGTCTGTTCTTGTTCAGAGTGATGTGATTGCTGTGCAGGCCTCAATCAGTGGAGATGACACACCAGCATGAATACAGCCCATCCTGCTTTGGTTGAAACCCCAAAAACAGATCTGCTGGTAACTTTTTAAATATCTTTGTGCATTCTGTATTGTAAACTTAATTGGCTGTTTTATCCACAAATACTGACACTAGGAATCCAGTTAAGGTGTATTTTTTTCATGAGTTTTATGGCACTCAGGCACTTGACCTTAGCCTTGTTATGGTATAATTTGTAATAAAGTAATAACCCCAGCTAGGTAGTTTAAATGAGCAGAGAATGGAGATCCTCAAACTGTTGAGAAGTTTCAGTTAAGTTGCTCATCTCTCCCCGAAAGTGAGGATTTGCGACTGATGTTTTGATATGTACCCCATGAGGTGGGCCAGATAGATGTGTGATATTCGACTTTTGACAAGTCTTCCACGGTTCCCCACATGTAACATTGACGAAACTCAAGTGTGTTTTTTACAGTTTGTAGTGACTGCAGATAGTAACTGAGTTGGATTACATATTATAAGGTGCTCACCTCTTACCGTTGATATGACCATTGTATTTGTCTCTATTTTTACGTCTGTAACAGTAGGTCTGTGGTTACATTTTAAGTATGTACATGTTCACTCCCACACTGAATGTATGTCTGTTCTTGTTCAGAGTGATGTGATTGCTGTGCAGGCCTCAATCAGTGGAGATGACACCACCAGCATGAATACAGCCCATCCTGCTTTGGTTGAAACCCCAAAAACAGATCTGCTGGTAACTTTTTAAAATAATCTTTGTGCATTCTGTATTGTAAACTTAATTTGGCTGTTTTATCCACAAATACTGACACTAGGAATCCAGTTAAGGTGTATTTTTTCATGAGTTTTATGGCACTCAGGCACTTGACCTTAGCCTTGTTATGGTATAATTTGTAATAAAGTAATAACCCCAGCTAGGTAGTTTAAATGAGCAGAGAATGGAGATCCTCAAACTGTTGAGAAGTTTCAGTTAAGTTGCTCATCTCTCCCCGAAAGTGAGGATTTGCGACTGATGTTTTGATATGTACCCCATGAGGTGGGCCAGATAGATGTGTGATATTCGACTTTTGACAAGTCTTCCACGGTTCCCCACATGTAACATTGACGAAACTCAAGTGTGTTTTTTACAGTTTGTAGTGACTGCAGATAGTAACTGAGTTGGATTACATATTATAAGGTGCTCACCTCTTACCGTTGATATGGACCATTGTATTTGTCTCTATTTTTACGTCTGTAACAGTAGGTCTGTGGTTACATTTTAAGTATGTACATGTTCACTCCCACACTGAATGTATGTCTGTTCTTGTTCAGAGTGATGTGATTGCTGTGCAGGCCTCAATCAGTGGAGATGACACCACCAGCATGAATACAGCCCATCCTGCTTTGGTTGAAACCCCAAAAACAGATCTGCTGGTAACTTTTTAAATATTCTTTGTGCATTCTGTATTGTAAACTTAATTTGGCTGTTTTATCCACAAATACTGACACTAGGAATCCAGTTAAGGTGTATTTTTTCATGAGTTTTATGGCACTCAGGCACTTGACCTTAGCCTTGTTATGGTATAATTTGTAATAAAGTAATAACCCCAGCTAGGTAGTTTAAATGAGCAGAGAATGGAGATCCTCAAACTGTTGAGAAGTTTCAGTTAAGTTGCTCATCTCTCCCCGAAAGTGAGGATTTGCGACTGATGTTTTGATATGTACCCCATGAGGTGGGCCAGATAGATGTGTGATATTCGACTTTTGACAAGTCTTCCACGGTTCCCCACATGTAACATTGACGAAACTCAAGTGTGTTTTTTACAGTTTGTAGTGACTGCAGATAGTAACTGAGTTGGATTACATATTATAAGGTGCTCACCTCTTACCGTTGATATGGACCATTGTATTTGTCTCTATTTTTACGTCTGTAACAGTAGGTCTGTGGTTACATTTTAAGTATGTACATGTTCACTCCCACACTGAATGTATGTCTGTTCTTGTTCAGAGTGATGTGATTGCTGTGCAGGCCTCAATCAGTGGAGATGACACCACCAGCATGAATACAGCCCATCCTGCTTTGGTTGAAACCCCAAAAACAGATCTGCTGGTAACTTTTTAAATATTCTTTGTGCATTCTGTATTGTAAACTTAATTTGGCTGTTTTATCCACAAATACTGACACTAGGAATCCAGTTAAGGTGTATTTTTTCATGAGTTTTATGGCACTCAGGCACTTGACCTTAGCCTTGTTATGGTATAATTTGTAATAAAGTAATAACCCCAGCTAGGTAGTTTAAATGAGCAGAGAATGGAGATCCTCAAACTGTTGAGAAGTTTCAGTTAAGTTGCTCATCTCTCCCCGAAAGTGAGGATTTGCGACTGATGTTTTGATATGTACCCCATGAGGTGGGCCAGATAGATGTGTGATATTCGACTTTTGACAAGTCTTCCACGGTTCCCCACATGTAACATTGACGAAACTCAAGTGTGTTTTTTACAGTTTGTAGTGACTGCAGATAGTAACTGAGTTGGATTACATATTATAAGGTGCTCACCTCTTACCGTTGATATGGACCATTGTATTTGTCTCTATTTTTACGTCTGTAACAGTAGGTCTGTGGTTACATTTTAAGTATGTACATGTTCACTCCCACACTGAATGTATGTCTGTTCTTGTTCAGAGTGATGTGATTGCTGTGCAGGCCTCAATCAGTGGAGATGACACCACCAGCATGAATACAGCCCATCCTGCTTTGGTTGAAACCCCAAAAACAGATCTGCTGGTAACTTTTTAAATATTCTTTGTGCATTCTGTATTGTAAACTTAATTTGGCTGTTTTATCCACAAATACTGACACTAGGAATCCAGTTAAGGTGTATTTTTTCATGAGTTTTATGGCACTCAGGCACTTGACCTTAGCCTTGTTATGGTATAATTTGTAATAAAGTAATAACCCCAGCTAGGTAGTTTAAATGAGCAGAGAATGGAGATCCTCAAACTGTTGAGAAGTTTCAGTTAAGTTGCTCATCTCTCCCCGAAAGTGAGGATTTGCGACTGATGTTTTGATATGTACCCCATGAGGTGGGCCAGATAGATGTGTGATATTCGACTTTTGACAAGTCTTCCACGGTTCCCCACATGTAACATTGACGAAACTCAAGTGTGTTTTTTACAGTTTGTAGTGACTGCAGATAGTAACTGAGTTGGATTACATATTATAAGGTGCTCACCTCTTACCGTTGATATGGACCATTGTATTTGTCTCTATTTTTACGTCTGTAACAGTAGGTCTGTGGTTACATTTTAAGTATGTACATGTTCACTCCCACACTGAATGTATGTCTGTTCTTGTTCAGAGTGATGTGATTGCTGTGCAGGCCTCAATCAGTGGAGATGACACCACCAGCATGAATACAGCCCATCCTGCTTTGGTTGAAACCCCAAAAACAGATCTGCTGGTAACTTTTTAAATATTCTTTGTGCATTCTGTATTGTAAACTTAATTTGGCTGTTTTATCCACAAATACTGACACTAGGAATCCAGTTAAGGTGTATTTTTTCATGAGTTTTATGGCACTCAGGCACTTGACCTTAGCCTTGTTATGGTATAATTTGTAATAAAGTAATAACCCCAGCTAGGTAGTTTAAATGAGCAGAGAATGGAGATCCTCAAACTGTTGAGAAGTTTCAGTTAAGTTGCTCATCTCTACCCGAAAGTGAGGATTTGCGACTGATGTTTTGATATGTACCCCATGAGGTGGGCCAGATAGATGTGTGATATTCGACTTTTGACAAGTCTTCCACGGTTCCCCACATGTAACATTGACGAAACTCAAGTGTGTTTTTTACAGTTTGTAGTGACTGCAGATAGTAACTGAGTTGGATTACATATTATAAGGTGCTCACCTCTTACCGTTGATATGGACCATTGTATTTGTCTCTATTTTTACGTCTGTAACAGTAGGTCTGTGGTTACATTTTAAGTATGTACATGTTCACTCCCACACTGAATGTATGTCTGTTCTTGTTCAGAGTGATGTGATTGCTGTGCAGGCCTCAATCAGTGGAGATGACACCACCAGCATGAATACAGCCCATCCTGCTTTGGTTGAAACCCCAAAAACAGATCTGCTGGTAACTTTTTAAATATTCTTTGTGCATTCTGTATTGTAAACTTAATTTGGCTGTTTTATCCACAAATACTGACACTAGGAATCCAGTTAAGGTGTATTTTTTCATGAGTTTTATGGCACTCAGGCACTTGACCTTAGCCTTGTTATGGTATAATTTGTAATAAAGTAATAACCCCAGCTAGGTAGTTTAAATGAGCAGAGAATGGAGATCCTCAAACTGTTGAGAAGTTTCAGTTAAGTTGCTCATCTCTCCCCGAAAGTGAGGATTTGCGACTGATGTTTTGATATGTACCCCATGAGGTGGGCCAGATAGATGTGTGATATTCGACTTTTGACAAGTCTTCCACGGTTCCCCACATGTAACATTGACGAAACTCAAGTGTGTTTTTTACAGTTTGTAGTGACTGCAGATAGTAACTGAGTTGGATTACATATTATAAGGTGCTCACCTCTTACCGTTGATATGGACCATTGTATTTGTCTCTATTTTTACGTCTGTAACAGTAGGTCTGTGGTTACATTTTAAGTATGTACATGTTCACTCCCACACTGAATGTATGTCTGTTCTTGTTCAGAGTGATGTGATTGCTGTGCAGGCCTCAATCAGTGGAGATGACACCACCAGCATGAATACAGCCCACCCTGCTTTGGTTGAATATCCAAATGCAGTTACACTGGTAACTTATTCTGTTCACAAAAGTTGCCATGACAAATCCACTTCAGGTGTATTTGTTCATGAATATGATAGCTGTCTGACACTTAACCTTAGCTTTGTTATGGTAGTAATTTCCAGCCACATTTTTAAATGATTAGAAGACAATGAATCTCAAACTGTTGGGAAGTTTTAATTAAGTTGTACTCTTTCTGAAAGTGACAATTTGTAACTAATGTTGTAATAGTGTCCACGAGGCAAACCTGATGAGTGTGTGAGACCCATTTATCACAACTTTTATATTGGGGCCCATATATAACATTGACAAAACTCAAGTAGGATTGCCACAGTTTGTAAGGTTGTAGCTGTTTGGGTTACTTATGAAGAAGTGTTAGTATTTAACAATCATTATAGACTGGTATATGTGTGTTTACATGTTTGACAGTGGATCTTTTTTGGGCTGGCACTACATACATGTTCACTCTAACACTGAATATATTTGTGTTCTTTTCAGATTGATCTGATTATTTTGCAGGTCTCCAGCAACGACGATGACATCAGCACAATTAATTTTGCACAACCTGCTGTGGTTGAATTCCCAAGAGCAGATCTTCAGGTAACTGAATCTTGGTATTTTGTGCATTCCTTATCTTAAAATGAATATTGTGTCTACAAAAGTTACCCCTCCAAATCTACCTGAGTTGTATTTGTTCACTTCACCCTATTCTTGTTATGCTTTTATTATTTTTATTAAACTAGTAATCCCAGTGAGAGGATTAGAATGAGCAGAAAATGGAGAGCTTCAAACTGTTCAGAAGTTTGATTTTAGATCTCCATCTTTTTCTCATCATGACTATTTGCAAATTACATTGTAATATGGACCTCATCTGTCCAGATTAGTGTGTGAGATTTGACCTCTGACAACTCTTTCATGGGTCCCCACATATACCTTTGACTAAACACAAGTGTGTGTTTGCAGTTGCAGTTTGCAGTTTGCAGTGACTGTAGATAGTAACAGAGTTGGATTACATGTAGTGAGTTGTTTTCATCTTACCATCAGTATAGACTGGTGTATTTGTCTCTATTTTCATGTCTATAACAGTAGGTCTTTGGCTAAACTGTTGGTACATACAGTACATGTTCACTTCAACTCTGAATGTATTTCTATTCTTGTTCAGAGTGATGTGATTACTGTTCAGACCTCCAACAGTGGAGATGAAACCACTAGCATGAATACAGCCCACCCTGCTTTGGTTGAATTCCCAAAAGCAGATATGCTGGTAATTTAATAATTATACTTTGAGCATTCTGTATTGGAAATGAATGAGACTGTTTTTATACAAAAGCTGACAGTACAAATCCAGTTTAGGTGTATTTGTTCATGAAAAATATAGCACAGACACTTAACCTTAGCGTTGTTATGGTATAATTTCTCTCTGTAGTTGTCATGCCTGAATTTGAAATCTGATATTGTCATGCACTTCATTAGATCTATTTGGCAACTGATTCCCCAGGTTGAGGACACTTGTTGTTTTAAATTGGTGGACTACACAAGCTCCGAAGAAGAAACCAGTGACCTGGAAAATGCGAGCTGCTCTAGCCAAGTCTTGACATACAAAACCCATAACAAGGTAATGTGTGTTCTTTCATGTTCACGATTTACAATAGTGGGCACTACATTAAGGTAATATAATTTATTTCATGTGAACATGGAAGTTTCTTGTGATATCTGGCAGATTGAGCAAGTTGTTTTAGTTGCACTATCTCTATTCTATAATCTGTAACTTGTCACAATTCAGAAGTTGGTTCGGAACTTCCTACAGCGACCAAACTTCTCACTGTCACATTGACCTACTCAAACCCTATAACCTAGTCAATCCAATATTTTTTATCTTGGTCACGCCAGTTTTACAGCAACATACGACAGAATATATTTCAATGACACTTATAAGGTCTTGTCCACACAAACACAGTAATTTTGTAAAACAGCATTGTAAAATGAAAATTATCTCCATCCAGACAAGCGGTTTAGCTTTTTAAATGATCTTTGGCTGCGTTAACACTGCAGGTCTTAATGCCCAGTTCCTATTTTTTTGCGTAAGTCCGATTTTTTGGACCGTACGTTTGCGTTTACTTTCAAAAGAAACCCTTATCCGATACATGTGTTTATACTTGCCTATCATCTGAAGCGACCCGCATGCGTAAAAGAGAGTTTGGTTACCAAAACCTAGCACTACACACAAGAGATGGACACGACCGAAACAGACCTGATAATAGCGGTGTTTGGCATGTCTGCAAAACATTGCCAAAATTGTGAAGTGGAGAAGGGGAAAAAAGGGCTGTTATTGCCATGCACTGCACAGATGCTAAAGATGCTGCACAGGTCCTTCACAGATGTTATACCACTCCTTAGGCTCACACGTTCTTATGTATGTAATGTCTTGTAATGTAAATATCTTCTTTGATAAGCGTGATGTATGATACGGCTTTAAATCTACACAGAGCCTACACAGTAGCTGATACAGGTGGCCTATACTGTTTAATTAATACTTGTGCCCTGGTGTGTCTGCATAGCCCAGCTATTCACCACCAAAAACACTAGTTGTCTAGATAGCCGTATTTGTACATATGTTTAATTTGTTTGGCCTTTTTGTCTTTTTGCATATGTTTTGTAAAATCGTTGACCTCGACTTACAACTCGTATTGCTTCTGTTATTTCTTTGTTTGTTTTTTAGAATTCAGAATTGTCAACTGATGATGAATATGTGCCAAAACTGAGGAGAACAAAAAGCATACTGGTAAAATGCCTCTGAAATTACATTCACATTTTATGTTTCAGGAATGCTACAGGTTTGATTCTGATGACTCTTGCCCTGATTTTTGCATATGTTTTGTAAAATCGTTGACCTCGACTTAAAACTCGTATTGCTTCTGTTATTTCTTTGTTTGTTTTTTAGAATTCAGAATTGTCAACTGGTGATGAATATGTGCCAAAACTGAGAAGAACAAAAAGCATACTGGTAAAATGCCTCTGAAATTACATTCACATTTTATGTTTCCGGAATGCTACAGGCCTCTTTGATCAGTCTTCAGATATCAGACCTCTGGTCAGACTTCAGAGATAAATTGTACACACTCATGATGTGTCAATTTGTTTATCTTGATTTTGTTTGTATCTATTTTACTTTAAGATGAAGGATGGTATCCCACCTATAACGGAGAAGCTGTTTGACTCTGATGACTCCTGCCCTGATAGTGAAGAGGAATGGGTGCCCAAAGGTTTTGACGAAAGTTCAGAAAGTAGCTGTGAAATACCACTGATCTTTCCTAAAAAGAGATTTAGATTATCTCAAAGTACTATGCCGCACAAAACAGATGAAGAGGAAAGTATAACATACAATACCGACGAAGAGGAAAGTATGACACACAATACAGACAAAGAGGAAAATATGACGCATGATGCAGACAAACAAGCGAGCATGGCAAATGATACTGAAACAGAGGAGAGTGCCAAAGTACTTGTGTCTGTTGTCCACAAGAAATGCAATGGATCAAGGTTGTACGACAAAAAGCAGCACTGCATTTTCTGCAGAAAGTCTTTCACAAAGATTTCGAAGCATTTAGGAAGGAAGCATAAGAATGAAGTTGATGTGGCAAGGGCCTTCAGTCACCCTCCAAATTCCACTGAGAGACGCTTGCAGCTAGAGTACCTGCGGAAAAAAGGGAATTACGTGCATAATTTGAATGTTCTTCAATCAGGCAGTGGAAAGCTTGTTCCTTGTAAAAGGCCGACGGAAGATGCTCAGGGTGAGGAATTCGTCCACTGCCCCTACTGCCTAGGCTTTTATACTAGGAAAGTGCTATGGAGGCATGCAAAGAAATGCCGTTTTAAACCTACTGATGTCAAACCCAGACCAGGTAAGAACAGAATACTTTCATTGTGTGCTACAGTCTCAGCTTCATCTGTTACAACTAGCGCTACCTTGAGGAAAGTGATGAGCCAAATGAGTCAAGATAGAGTTTCACTTGTGGTCAAAGATGACGAGTGTATATTGGAGATGGGACAGCACCTTTGTAACAGGCTAGGGAGTGATGTGTCGAAGCATGAATACATTCGACAGAAGATGAGAGAGCTGGGTAGACTTGTAGTTAGTGCAAGAGAAGTCACATCTCTCAGGAACATACATGACATGATCACACCAGCCAACTTCATGGAGACTGTCCTTGCTGTGAAACATGTTGCTGGTTACAGACCAAATGGTTCATTCAAGACTTCATCTCTTGCTTTGAAACTGGGACAAAGTCTGACAAAGATTTCAGAACTCATAGAAAGTAAAGCCTTGGTCAAAGGTGATGAGGAAACTGCTAGATCAGCACGGAATTTCCGTCAGATATATAACACAAAGTGGCGAGAAATGATTTCCGCATCAGCACACCGAACACTTGAAGAAGGAAAATGGAATTCTCCACTACTGCTTCCTTTCACTGAGGATGTGAAACTTCTTCATTCATATCTGGATGGAAAAGAAAAGGAGCACAGCAATGCCTTGTCATCAAAATCATCTACAACTGACTGGTCGAACCTTGCCATGGTCACACTTACAAAGGTAATACTTTTCAATCGCCGCAGAGAGGGAGAAGTTTCTAGGATGCTACTTTCCAACTTCACTCAGAGAGACACATCAGACCCACATGATGACATTAATGCTGCTCTTTCAGAATTAGAGAAAAAACTTTGTAAACACTTTCAGAGAATCGAAATAAGAGGGAAGAGAGGCCGAAAAGTCCCCATTTTGCTGACCCCGGAGATGATACGGTCACTTGAACTCTTGGTGGCAAAGAGAGTTGAATGTGGGGTGGAGAAATGTAATCCGTATCTCTTTGCACGTCCAAGTGCCATGACTTGCTTTCGTGGCTCTGATTGCATTAACTTTTTTGCCAAGGCTTGTGGTGCTAAGCATCCAGAAACTTTGAGCTCCACAAAACTGCGCAAGCAAATTGGTACACTCTCCAAAGTGTTGAACCTCTCAAATACTGAATTGGATCAATTAGCAGATTTTTTAGGACATGACATACGTGTCCACAGGCAGTTTTACAGGCTTCCAGAGGGGACTTTGCAGCTTGCAAAGATTAGCAAGGTCCTTATGGCTTTTGAGACGGGACGTCTTTCCGAGTTTAAGGGGAAAAGCTTGGATGACATTACCATCGATCCTGATGGTAATATTAAAACATTTATTCTTTAAATAACCTTTTTTTTTAGATTCTTGACCCATGATACTTCATAGCTAACTTTTATTTATTATGTTAAAAGAAAATAAATCAACATTTCTTAGCAAGTTTGTTACTTGTATAAAGTGCAGTTTACAAACACATCATAACATAATTTCCCCTATATTTTTACAGATAGGGTTGAAGGTGTTGGAAACGATGATTTGGATGATTTGGATGATTTGGATGATTTGGAAGGTAAAAGTCCAACTTTCTTTAATAGTGTCAATTTTATGATGGCTATAATAAGATTGATTTCAGCAGATTTCGGCCTCTCATCTAATCCCTGCTCCCTTCTTAGGCCCTACCCCACTTTAGACTTTTCAAATTATGCAGTGGGTGAAGTTAGGTTCTGAGGGGTACAATCACACTCTAACTATTCACAAACATAGGGATAGACATAGGGATAGACTGCAACTGTTCTATCATGCTTGGTTCAGGAGATATGATGCAACAAAAATATAAAAATGTTCATGCTTTTCTTAAAAGGTGAACGTAATCACCTGGACTGGTCTTTTTTGTATATTATGGGGATAACCAATCCAAATAAAGTAGGCTATGTTTGCATTGGCGTAATGAATAGTATTATAAGATGGAATGTTGTCACATTTACTGTAAGTCAAATCACAATAAATTCACAATAAGATGGTTATTACAATCCCTACAAAGTCCAGCATAATGTTGAAAGAATAGGATAGGATGCATTGGATGCTTTGGCTGCACAGAAACTTTGCCCAGTGCTACATTGTTATTTGGTAGGATGGGGTGGTTGCTGTGGCTGCACAATACCATACTGTTTAACAATGAAGCACGATACTGCACAAAGTTAATATATATATATATATTTTGCAACATCATTTCACATTGTTTCTAAGAGAGTTTGTTATACCTGGATTGTGAAGTTTATAATCATGTATCATTTCCCCCCTATGTCTTCATAGGGGGAAAGTTGAGGATGATGGAAACAGTTGAGGATGATGGAAACAGTGACATGGATGATGAGTCTGGAGGTAAAAGTATTAAACTCCTACTTTGTTTTGTCTAAGTTTTATGTCGAGAGTATTAAGATTATTATTGATTTAAAAACTTGGCATGGCCTTGTGCTAGCTTAAACGTAACAGTACTTGTGCATCGCTTTGCTATCCTTGGGTGATTTGCCACACCAAAAGTAATACAAGATTGTGAAACAATACTTGCCATACTTACTATACTTTTATAGACTAATACTCTGTATTCCTTCAGTATTTATTATTCACTTGTCTGCTTTCAGTTCCCCCTCTGCTCTGGTAGGATGTGTCAGTCCATAAGCAGTCCAACTATTTAGTGTTATTATATTATTGATTGGTGATTGGGTCAGTGATAGTATTAAAAGATCATCCTATTTTCACTGAAAACTCCAGATGAAAACACTAATCGTATATAGTTTGAATTTGTTCATTTTTTATTCACTCCAAGTTAAGTAGATCTAGTGATGGAGTGGGCAAGGACTCTTTTGAATTGGTGGAGAATGTGTTAGTTCCATGTTCAAAGTGTCCATTCAGCAGATCTTAGCCCATAATGTCTCAGCAACGAGATATTTGAATTCTACGGAACACAGCCAATGACTAACAGAAACTGGGAATAGTTGGGGTCAGTCTGGGGCAGGTGGTGCTGGGCGTGAAAGGTGTGAAGGCATATCCATATGACCACAGATAGGAAAGCCTGTGTACTGACAGCTACCATTTGAATGTAACTAAAAAGTTCAAATAATAATTTGTTTGTTAGGGTAGTTGTAATATGTTGCTGTTTAGTTTCAGGTCATTTTTGGTCAAGTTGATGTCATGAGGACAGGCAGTTATTGTGCTGGAAAGAAGAGAGGCAATGGGCTTTGTAGACATGTAAAGCTAAGTGTCATCAGCATAGCAGTGAAACTGAACACCATGATGACGAAGGATATTGCAGAGTGGGAAATCATAAAAGGAGAGGCTCCAAAACTATGCCCTGGGGAACCCTCTTGGTGACAGCTGAGCTCTTTGACTAAATGGTCATTATTTCAGTCAGTCAGGAAGGCTGTTAAACACAGGTGTGCACTGCCATGGCTTTCAATGTTGGCTAGACGTTCTAGAAGAAGCTAATGTGAAATAGTGTCAAAGGCTGCACTAAGGTCGAGGAGGATGAGTATAGAAAGTAGTCCAGCATCAGCTGCACAAAGGAGGTCAATGTTTATCTTGATGAATAGATGAAGTGTCCTATTATTTAATTACATCTTAGTTAAGTTTATAGTTAAGTCTTGTGTGTACTACTTCTGCAATCATTTGTTTATTTAATTCTCTTTATGGCAAATGTAGGTGGAGATGATGCACACCCAGAGCACATGACACATGGAGCGACCCCGCTTCGCACACGCCACATGGCAAAGAAAAGTATGCTTATTTTTCCATGTGTGAATTTTTTTTATTTATCGGGTATATATTGCCGCTACAGTCTCGGATTGTATCTACTGTACCATATGAGTTTTCATGTAGCTGTCTAGTCCACTGTAAGAGGGAATGTATCATCATTACCCCTTTTAAGAGAAATGTGGCATATAGGGAAAAAGTTTGTCAAATCTCATGATTCTATTTAAATTTCAAGGAAATGAAGGTGAAGTCACAGAGACAGACTGCGTGGGAGAGAGGGTGATCAGATCATGTAAAGGTATTTATTTTTAACAATCCAGCTGGAGGACACCAAGATCATTTGAAAGCTTATTCTCACAAGGTATGTATTTTTTTCTCATTTATGAGTCTTTTGTTAAATGTATTTCTCATGTAGTACGCAGACCTGTCCAGAGGAAAAAATGGCAGCCTGAAGAAATTCATGCTGTTGAAAAACATATGATGAACTTTATTAGGACATGTCATGTGCCTGGTAAAGCTGATTGTGATGGCTGCCTGAAATCAGAGCCTCTTCATCTGAAAGACAGAGATTGGAAGGCCATCAAGTTTTACGTAAAAAATCGAATCGATGCTCTCAAGAGAAAATCTTAAGAAAAAAACACACAGAAGACATACTCTGTTAAAATACCTCTGTTAATGTTTGTGATGGAGGGGGGATCATATAAATAAACTAAGCTATTCAAAGTACATTGTTTTTTGGGCAAAACCTCCCCATGAGAGTATGGCATAGCCTTTATAATTTTATTTATTATTATTTTTTAAAGAGGTAACTCTGCCTGCAAGTTTTAAGTTGCAGTTATTCTCTTTTATTTCTAAAATGTTTTTCTTTTAAAAAGGGGACTTGGATTAGGGGATGCTGCTTTTTTATTTGAATTGTGCAAAATATTTCAGTTTAACTCTGGTGTATGATAAGAGAGAGGGAGAAGAGAGAAGAGAACAGAACAGAAGAGAGAGGAGAGAAGAGAGAGGGGGAGATAAGAGAGGGATAAGAGAGAGGAGAGAGAGGAGATAGAAGAGAGAGGAGAGGAGAGAGAGGAGATAGGAGAGGGAGAAGAGAGAGGAGAGGGGGAGAAGAGAGGGGGAGAAGAGAGAGGAGAGGAGAGAGAGGAGATAGGAGAGGGAGAAGAGAGAGGAGAGGGGGAGAAGAGAGAGGGGGAGAAGAGAGAGGGAGAAGAGAGAGGAGAGAAGAGGGAGGGGTAAGAGAGAGGGGAGAAGAGAGAGGAGATAAGAGAGGGAGAAGAGCGAGGAAGAAGAGAGAGGGATAAGAGAGAGAAGATAGAGGTATAAGAGAGAGGAGAGAATAGAGAGGGATAAAATAGTAGAGAGAAGAGAGAGGGATAAGAGAGAGGAGAGAAGAGAAAGGAATAAGGGATAAGAGAGAGGAGAGAAGAGAGAGGGAGAAGAGAGAGGGGTAAGAGAGAGGAGAGAAAAGAGAGGTGAGAAGAAAGCGGTGAGAAGAGAGAGGAGAGAAGAGAGAGGGATAAGAGACGGTGTTGTTGATTGTTGTTGTTTTTTTGGAAGGTATAAGGGATATTTTTGAGTTGATGGATAACTTCTGTTTTAAAAGAAAGAATTGGCATTAAGGAAAGCCATTTTATTTTTTGTAAAAATGCTTAAAACAACAGACTACCTCTTGGGCCTGCACTATCTCTTGCACTTTATGTTTATCCTTGTTCATCCTTGAGTTCATCCTTGAGTTTTTTTTTGAATATACTTGTGTTCTAATTAATGATGATCCTTTTGTACATCCTTCATACTCACACACACACACACACACACACACACACACACTTCAGGATAAAATAAAATGGCACTTGTTGTGCATCACAGTGTCATTGCTTTGTTGTATTATTTAACTGTGTTGATTTTAACATTATTTCAGAGGGACTTCCAACTTAGCCACCATCCTACTTGCTGGGGTCTGTGTTTGTGAAGATGTAATGTAAATTGACTGGTGTTGCCTGTGGACACTAGTGAATAATGTACTTAGAAAGTAAGGTTTTCCTCAGGTGTGTGAATAATTAACTTAGAAAGTAAGGTTTACCTGAGGTGTGTGATGTATGGACTCAAAAGTGAGGTTTATCTCAGGTGTGTGAATTATGGACTCAAAAGTGAGGTTTACCTGAGGTGTGTGAATTATGGACTCAAAACTGAGGTTTATCTCAGGTGTGTGATTTGTGGACTCAAAAGTGAGGTTTACCTGAGGTGTGTAAATGATGGACTCAAAAGTGAGGTTTATCTCAGGTGTGTGAATTATGGACTCAAAAGTGAGGTTTACCTGAGGTGTGTGAATTATGGACTCAAAAGTAATGTTTATCTGAGGTGTGTGAATTGTTGTCTCAGAAGGAAGGTATACCTGAGGTGTGTGAATAATGGGCCCCACGACTACCAATGGCATGAAAAGTCCCCATAAGTGACCACCTAGTCATGCTAAAAAGTGAACTTTATTAAATTACAAATTTGAAGTGATATTTGTATTTCTAAAATTCAGCTGACCATGCCTGATTTTTTTCAGTGCTCTAGGGCCTCAGGAAAGGGTGGATCCCATAGTGCATGTTCCAGAGAGGTGGCTCCCACTTATAACAATTACAAGGCTGTGTGTGTGTGTGTGTGTGTGTGTGTGTGGGTGTGGGTGTGTGTATGTGTGGATGTCTGTGTGTGTGTGTGTGTGTGTGAGATCTGATGATACCGATGACTAAAGCCCGGGGGGGGGGTAAGTGTGGGCAGAGCCTCTTGTCCCTGGAGTTAAAACTGAAGTTAAAATCTGGGCTGGATTACGGTAACCTTGGTAATACCTGAGGTTTTACACAGCCATCAAACAGACCTATGGTACATTGCGCTTAGGGAATCACAGTCATGGATCCCAAAGACACCGCCTTTAACACAGAGGAATCACAGTCATGGATCCCAAAGACACTGCCTTTAACACAGAGGGAAAAAAGGAATTGTCAGTAAAGCACGGCATGAAAAGTAACATATGTTTTGGAACTTCACCTCTTAAAAAAAAAGTTTAAACATGGGCTCCGAGCCACTGAGCCATTTGTCATAGGAATGTCAAAAACACATTATACTATATGGCATACCTTGTCATGAATTGTAATTATGGTGTTTAGTGTTCAGTAATGCAGAATGCTGGTATTGGTAATTGTCATGACTTTCAAAATGTTTGATAATATGATGTCTTGTGATAACTTGTTATGATAGTTATGAAAAATGACATGACATGATGACTATTATGTCACTGGACATTGAATGACATGATGACTACAGATAAGGCCTCTGCAATTCCATGTTTGCGACAATGTTGTCACTTTTATGATGGTGTGTTTGAGGCCAGTGTAACATGGTAAATGGTATTACTAAACAGCTCTTTGGAAAAAATAACAAGTAAAATAAGGTACATTTCTGAAGTATTCTATAGCATAGAGTTTTAGGTTTTGCGGTTACTCCAAGAGAACACCTATGTGAAATCTTATCATATAAAATATCACTGGAAAGTGGGGAAAATCAATTTAGGTTGTGTACAGCATAACAGCCCAACTTGTATCAACACTGGCGCTATCAATTATTTCAACGGAAAAAAAGGGCTTGCTTTCTGTTTTCATTTTTATTGATTCCATCCAGAGGCGATGCCAGCAACTCTGTAGTACTTCATCTGAATTATTTTATCACACTACAGATTAGCTCATAAAACCTTGACTCCTGCCACGTCAGGTGAGAATACATACATCAGAAGGTAAATCCTAGTGCACCTGTCAAATAACGTCTGCTGATTATCTTTAATACACATTTTTGTGGTATAATGCGGACATGATAATAACTGGCTGCAGTATGGTTTTCTACGAGTCAGAAACTCTCCTGTGAGGAGACGTGTAGAGTCTGCTGGCTACTCTTGCACGCCTCGGACTTATTTATTATTCATGCGGCAAAAAAAAAAAAAAGAAAGGAGACGAAAAAGAAAGAGGAGAAGAAAAAAATTGAAAATCACAAACGAAGAGAACAGAAGGGTCAGGCCCCAGAGTAACTGAGCCCATTAAGTCCCAGGATGTCACTGCAGCATCCAACAATATGCTTTTTCCACTCTTCAGCCTTCTGCTACTGCCCATATACCCAGAGGACTCGCCCTGGACTTAGAGGCACGCTCAGTACACCATCCTGTTCGCTATTCACAGCTGCCAAATGCCACCTCCATACCAACCTCAGATCTCCCCCAAATCAGCTTTTACTGGGAGAAATGTCAGGGTACATATTTCTATATATTTCACCTTCAATACTGCTTATTCTTTTAACAGAATGACAAAACTGAATCTTAAAAAAACAAAAAAACTCTAATACCAAAACACTTCAGCACCTGAATGAACACAGTGGTGTGTGTGTGTGTGTGTGCGTGCGTGCGTGTGTGTGTGTGTGTGTATGTGTGTGTGTGTGCAAGCGTGCGTGCGTGCGTGCGTGCGTGCGTGCGTGCGTGCGTGCGTGTGTGTGTGTGCTAAATGAAAGACTAACAGCGACAGTGCTAATATTCCCTTTGTGAATTCTTTATAGGAGAGCATATGCCCATTCAGCGCGCTGTGTTCTTTTCCTGAGTAAGCACAGATGGGGAATTTTATACCTGGGTGCCCTGTCCTTTAGCCCGCCAGAGGTCACACAGTGGGATAACAATGGGGACTGTGGAGGGGGAGTAAAAAACTCTGATATCTCTCGCTTACATGCACAAAATTAAATTCCAGTAATGAGAGACAGAGATTATAACAGGGTCTCAGAAGTTTTTACAGACAATTCTTTAAGATTTGTATCATTATTAGAAAAGCACAACACCAAATATTAGTACAAGCTGCTAATCATGTAAAGTAATTGTTATATATATATATATTTAGTCACTCCTTAACTCATAATGGTTTATGTAAGGCATTATGAAAGACATTTTATAATCCCTTAAATATAGTGTGTGATCAAATGAGTATAATATAATTGCTAAGGCACGTTGAGTCAATAACAGTAATAATGTCTACACAAGGTCATTAGGAACACTTTTCCACAGCTACATTATGACCTTAATGGGTGGTAGAACTTTTACACCTATTACCTCAACTGGCAAGCAAACCTGCCCATTTGTGTGTTCCTGCCAAACGGGTAAATTTGACTGAATGAATGGTAACATTGCAGAACAGACTACCTCGCTCTGAACATGAACACCTGACTGAAGGCTCTTTTTGTCTATTTAACAGAATGGATATATAGGCCACATCATGCCAGACTACCTGCCAAGCAAACCTTACATAAACCTGTTTTAAATCATTGCACAACCAACCGTGCTTAGACGGACTGGTTACTCAAAATGCCACGAAACTTTCAGCCCAAAGGTGGACACGGGTTCTTATGGGTCCGTTCAAAGAACCCAGCATGCAATTCTGAATGTGTGTTTTGGATCCCTGTCTTTTGCCCTCTGATCCGCTCCTAAATTAAGTACGTTTAGGTCGACGTTAAATCTGGTGGCAAGGCTCATACATCATGTCGGGAAAAATGTCTATGAGTCACCGTGGTTATCTGCAGCACGCATACCACAGTAGAACAAAACAAACCATATGTGTGTTTTAAGGGTTACACCCTATCCGTTTCCATGACAGCACTTTTGCCAGCTGCACCGAGCACACCAGACATTTTATTTATTTCTGTCCTTCCCTCCCGGAATGTTAAAAGACTGAGAGAAATTATATTTCATACCCGGAACATTCCCTCTTAGCGAATATTACTTCCATAAAGCTTACTTACAGAATTGCGAAAAGTATTTGATGGCTCAGATATTTATTCAGACACCAGGTGAAAGGCAGGGTGAGACCAGAAAGCTGAGGCGGAAAAAAAAACAACACTACACACACACACACACACACACACACATTTTTATGACATTTTATAAAAACTTTTGGGAACCTGGTCAAAGGTTTTGACTACCATAGTGCATCATCTCAAAAATATCTGTCCCTTATAAAACCCATAGAAATGGACTACATGTCTAACTAAAATGGAAAAAAGAGAGAAATAAATCTTGAATACAGCCCTCTTCACAAAATGGCAGGGCTGGCTGCCAAAGACATGAAAGAGAAACAGAAATACATATAAAACGTGTCACATTCAGCCTTTTAGGAGATGTTCCTATTGTATGTCAAACCCCTCGGTGTCATTTATGAGCTAAACGTGTTAATCTAGCATAGATTTAATACCACACCCGAGAGCTGTAAAAGGCCGCTTGGAAAAGTGATCCAATCAAGAGTGCTTTGGCCCCGGCTGTTTATTACTAGACAGGCTTCTGCTGGTTGGACTTGCCAAAGCGTAATTAACGGCATGCAGAGTATTGAAAAGTAAATCTTGTTTGACTGCGGTCGCGATCAGCCGGTATCGAGGTTACAGCGCGCTATTTTATTTAACCGGAGTGGGACCACTGGGAGGGGTTCTCCGAGTTGAAAGATTGAAGGTGCCAAAAAGGAGATAATTCAGTTCAAGGAGAGAGCGGACTCGTGAAACAATGGTATAAATCCTGCAAAGGGTGAATATCCAGACCGTGAAATCACACGATGACTGCATTTGATGTGTGCGAACGGAGAAAGTGACATACTACAGCCATGGCGAGCTATTTCTGAGGTGCAAGTTTCTCAAAACTACGCTAATTTCACACATACGTCAGGGGGTACATATGTTTGCAGAGATGGTCTTAGAAAGCTCTTGTGGTAAGGCCTTAAGTTAAAATATGAAAGAAAACAAACATTCTAGGCAAACACTGGAAACAGGACGAGGAATCCACCACTAGCAAGCACATACCTGGTTTCTTTGCATATTCAAATGTACGCATGCTTAACATACTCAAGACGAAGAGGGGAATGTCTAACTGTCTAACTAATGTCCATACAAATTCTTTCAAAATTTCACACGCTTCTATGTCCCTGTATGACAGCATGTCTAAACAGATCACCAACCCTGATTTCATGCCCTATCCATTCCTTTAACCTTGATGTCTACGTTCACCACACTGGCTCAACAGAGAGTAAGGACCCGTATAAGTAAGACTGACAAACAAGCGTTTGCTTTGGACCAAACACACAACTGGAAAAAGCTGAGGAAAGCCTAACTTCCACGTGTTTTCATGGTGCCCCTTTTACCCATGGGTGAGCAGGGAGTTCAAGAAAGGGATATGGGTTGATCTGCAAACGCAGAGAGAGAACGAGAGACCACCTGACACACCACCAGGGATTAATGAATGGATTTGCCAGCACAGGACATGCACAGAATGGTAAGAGGTGGGAGAGCTGCTGAGGTGCTGCAGATATGATAATGAGGAAAGGGGGAGGAGAAAGTTAGCATTAGAATGCAGTGCAAACCTCACTCTCTCTCTCTCTCTCTCTCTCTTTCTATTTCTCTCGCTCTCTCTCTCTCTGCAAGGGACAGTATGTGAGGCAAAGTTCAAGTCTCATCAATTACTTTACCACTTTACTTACTCAAAATAACATATGCTACCACAGTTTTGAATGTGTTAATAACTATGATAGCAAGAATGTGACAATTTTTACACATTCATAATTATAATGTTGAAAAGTAGATTTTGTGACAACAAAGTGCACAGCAACGGCACAGAAAACAACATTTTTCAGACACCAACACCACTACTTTCAGGTTTTGGCCCACAGAGAGAGCTATGACTGACTCCACAACCTCATTAAGATTTGTTTGGCATCCAAGAAAGGCTTCACTTCAAATACATTTAATAACACTGTTGGTTAAAAGTTACGACACCAATGACACTAATGGTTACACTTTACAAAATAAACACACAACTCACACAACTATGTTTAATACGTTTTTCCAAAGTTCCAGCAAAAGTAATTATTTCTTGATCAGAGGCAACTGGCTGAAAGTATGCAAGGCATACAACGCATTTCAGCGTTTGTGAATCTAGCCCTGGCAGAGGAAAACACTTGTCTTCTTTTCGCCCCTCACAGGCACTCGGTAATTGTGGGCTTGAGAGGAAAGCGAAAAATAGAGGAGGTATCTAAACGTACGACCCCATTAAGCTGTAACTTAAGCCATCTGATGAAATGAGGAGTTTTTAAAGAGACCAGGCTCTGTTACGAGGGTTGGTCACAGTTGGCCGCTTCGAGAGCCAGTGTCTTGGAAATGGAGAGGGTTGGGGGGTGGTGGTGGCAGTGGAATGCTTTCTATAAGCGATGTTTTTCTGCCAACCACATCCTTATTTTTCATAGTGCTTAGTGCAGAAACGCACAGCCTCTGACCGTAAACTGTCACCACACTGTTATGCGGTCGGTGACCATCAACAGTGTTTATAAAAAAAAAGAGTGGATACGGAAGAAAGTCAGAACAGTGAACGGCGATTTTTGCTTTAACAGATATGTTGGCATCTTATTGTGTTCTACTGAAAAAGTTGACATCACGACACTGTCACCATAAAACTGTCACCAGAAAATAAGGGAGTTTTCTCTCTCCCTCTGCGTGTGTGTGTGTGTGTGAGAGAGAGAGACAGAAAGAGAGAGAGTGTGTGTGTGTGTGTGTGTGTGTGTGTGTGTGTTTATGTCCACTGATTTCTGCAGCACACAGTAAAATAGCATTGGCAAGCAGTGTAGGAAGCATAAGTGATGGTTCTGCATTGCAGGGAAAATATTTTCTTTGTGGGGGTTTACATTTAAAGGAAGATATTTCCTCTGGGTTGATTCTATGTTAAACTGTAATTAGGAGCCTTAAGGATAACTGCTACCATTTTATGACTGAAAAGCCATTACTATATTTTATCATTGGTTTATGGCCAACAGAGGTTCAAACAATGGAACAAAACCATTTCATTTTATGATTTTGAGGGAATAAGTAAAAATCCAAGACCAAATAGCCTTGAAATCTGGCACATTGAAAGTCATAAAACATTTTCATTATTTTGGAGGGAAATTCCACTTTGGCATCTATGGCCAAAAATGCAATTCTGGCCGACAATCTGGGAATGTGAGTCTAGGTTTTCGAATATTAGCAGGCTCCAGTTATCTTAAAGCATAAAATGCTGCCATGCCATTATAGCAGCCCGCATAGTTATCTGAAATTGTCAGAAACCTAAAACATCTCAATCAGCATCCTGGGAATATTCCATTCCTGGCAACGCGTCATGAGCAGACAACAGTTTGGCGAGCACGATTACAGTGGAGTTCGCACACACAGATCCTCACAAATGGACCAGTTTTACACTCCCGCCTCATTAAAAAAACCTACTGCAGAGATACTCTGTCCTGACTTGAATGCAATTTCCTCCAGGCTAAATGAGAAAAAACCAGGAGCACACCTACCCCACTGCTGGGGGATATCTATGCAGATAATGCAGCATAATATAAAAAATGACCTCTTGTCTATAACCTTTCTGAAGATCTAAAGCACCATCACAGTCTCTGAATTATGAATATTCAAGCAAATATGATTTTGAAAATATTATAGAATATGCTGAACTGTAAAACTCTCAGAACATTCAGAACATCTCTCTGATTTTTCTTGCTCTCCTTCTACAACACATTTGTGAAGGGAGAGGTTCTGAGTTACAGACAGCCGAGAACAACACGTGCAAACAAAGCTTTTCTAAAGGAAGTTAACTTTTTCTAGACTAAATACCACAACCCTTCCTGCACCTTTTTCAAGATAGCTGTCAGAACATGCATGAGACATGATGTCAAAGCCATGCTGAGTACCTGCAATAAAAGAAGCCCACCCCATCCCCTGGCAACATTCAATCTACGATGTAAAAATCTCCAAAGGCTTGATACTGTGTGGACTGAAGAGTCTACTTGGGCACCGCGATGGTGAGGCAGGAGTGACAGAAAGCCCTGGCGGCTGAATGCCATCTGAATGACACCCACTGTGAATTCACACAGCGCTGCCCACACCAAGACAACAAACACAATACCCAGGCAAAATCGTACAGAAACTCCCACACAGGCCATTAGCTGTGCTTATTGGAGTCTTGCAAGGCCAATTTTAAGGGCACATTTAATCTGTCAGAGTCCTAGCATTACGCCCAAGAGCAACTGTGGGAAGGGATTATGCGATGCTCATTAAAATTTGATACAGCTTGATTCAGGACGCTGAACCCAAAGTAGATTGAGCCTGTGGCATTACCTAGGAATGAAATTCATATCACACACACACACACAAACACACATCATTTTAAAAGGGAGTTTACTCTTCACCGTGCAGGACTGATGCAAACTTAATGAAATCTTCACATAAATATTTAAACAAAGAATGACCAACGTATGCATACTGTATGTAAAATAGCAGTTGTAATTGGTAAGATCCTAAAAATGCTTGCAGTGTTTTTTTATTTGATGTATATATCATTATGAATACTTATATTTCATTGACTTGTGGTAACAAGTACACGCTAGATATACTTGAGGTGTAGTGTGTATGTCAGCCTTGGCTCACAGTTGCTCTCATTCTGCTTTGGGTCTTCACTAGAGAAGTTGGCAGGTGACTTGAGTGTCTCCTGCAGGACCCGAGTCCATTAGCCGGGCATGCTGGGGGCTCGACAGGCTCTGGGTGGGAATGGAATCCAACGCCAAGAGTGGATCTCTCTCTCGAGGGCCCATCCACTGACAAGCTAAATCAGACTCAACTTATACGCCTGGGCCCTCCACTTCACGAGACCCCGGTGAGTTGTGCAATAAGTCAACATGAGAAATGTAGTGCACAAAAAGTTTTGGGTAAAGCCAAAAAAATGAATAATGTCGGTCTGAGAATATTGTATTAGTGAAGGGGATAATTTGTTAACATATACGACTTGGCCGTGTTTCACATGAAAGTTCAAGCCGATGAAACCTCATGTTTTGGCTTAGGAAACCCTGTAGCTCGCACAAGAGCGATTCTTAAGACAGTTTCATTGGACTGGTCCCACATGCATAAAAATGTATCCAAACAGAGACAATCACTGTGAAAAAGTATTGCTTCATTTTTTTTCTCATGAAAAAAAAAGCTGACAGAGAGATCAGTTCCCTTTACTTTAATCATTGGACTGTGATGTCCGGGCGCATTCCATTTTTCATCTCCCTCCCCTTGTTCATAATCTGATTGTGTCCAAGGAGCACTAATGAGGGAATGACCTTTCTGACCCCAACTAACACCTTCATAGACAATCTAAAAGCAGCAGACATTATAATTCAAATCTCACAGAGCACTGGAGGTGGAAAACACAGAGGAGAGACAGAAAGAGAGGGAGGGAGAGAGATAGAGAGAACGAAAAAAGAGAGACAGAGATAGAGGGGGAAGTGAGAGAGAGATAGAACAAGAGAGAAAGTCAGACAGAGTGGGCAGAGAGAGAGAGAGAGAGAGAGAGAGAGAGAAAGTGAGACAGCGAGAGGGGAAGAGAGACAAGGAGAGAGGAGAACGAAGGAAGGAAAGTGAGATACAGAGAAAGTAACAGTGGGGGCTTGAATTCACAAGACAATGACTGAGGTAAAGGTAAAGGAGAGGAGGATTGTAAGGCTTACGCTGTGTTGCATTGTCCTCCAGTCCTCTGGGAAAGCTGGCAGCAAAAACAGACGAAAAGAGGGATTTTCATTGAAAAGGTAGAAGAAAGAGAGAGAGAGAGAGAGAGATAGAACGAGAGAAAGGCAGTTTGCCTTGGGGTGAACATGATCTCCATGCACAAGAGAGAACAGCAGCAGCCACTATTACATTTCATTTCATAAAACGGCATGGCAGGTATGTTCAATCTCTTCCCACCTCCCCCGCACACCACTGATATAGAAAAGGGAGCTATTTTGAGATTATTTTCCATTCCACCCCTAACATTTGATTTGGTGTCATTCATTACTCTTCCCAACAATTGCGGCAGCTTCATTCCCCCATCTACAAAACCTCATCTTTATACTCAATTAGAATTTGGTTTCAAGCAAAGGTATTATCGACGCACAGATGGGCATAGTCAATTATCTTTGGGGGGAAACACTAAATATGAATGAAATATGAGCATAGTTTCTTTTTTTTATTTTATACTCAGAGGAAGGATTGTCACTTTGCCTCTGTGACAACCTCTCTCATCATGCAATTAATAATTCAGCGTGGTTTCATTTTGAATGAATAATTTCAGGGTAGATGAATACTTTCTTCCAGAGTCTATTTCAGGAAAGAAGGAAGTATCTATCTGGGGAAAAATACTGCACAGGCAACCGAAGAGCGCTCGTTCTGGTGGCTCTTGGTTGACGACCACCCACCCGACCCCCCACCCACCCCACCGCCTCCCTATTGGCTACGGCTTGTATGTACTCTCTGTCTCTGAAGTTGGAAGGTGCAAACGCTAACTAGTTCTGAATGTGTCTAGTGGAGGAATGATCACTGTCTAGTGTGTGTACGACGGCTTACGCGAGACACACAGAGGCCCAAGACACAGGCGACACTAACGGACGGATGGCGTTACTCAGGTAACAGCTGAAACTGGGCCGAATCTGGGCCGAATCCACACCAGCTGGGGGCCCTGGTCCATTATATGATTCACTTGTGGCTCTGGCCCGGATCTGGCCCAGACTGCACAGCAAGCTGCCATGTGGGACTGACATTAAGTCTTAGCTTTTAACTCGCCAGGCCTAGGACCGTGTGGAAAAATAACAAACAAAAAACCCCAGTAAAATCCAGGGCCTTTTATTTAATTAGTAACGAAACGAAATGTGCAATCTATTTTTAAAATCTGAGTGTTGTGCTAGTAGAGAGCGAGCCAAATAAAGGTAAAGCATATAGAATTCTTTTTTTTTAAGGGAAACTAATGGGGAAAATTACAGGCTTTCTTGTTTTACAAATTATAGCCCTGTAATTAGTCAGCTGTTGGCTGTTGGCATGCTCTAGTTACATCTTAATTGAATAGCACCAAAACACTGTAATCCTTACAAACAAGCCCACTGCCACATGGACACGTGTATGTGTACACATTCTGTTTAACAGTGGAGAATAACTTTAAATAAAGAGGTGGAATATAAAGGGGGTTTGCTCACTTGGTTGCAGAAATAATTTTCCACTAGAGTGTTACGGCCCACCATTTGGTTTTTTTCGCGCTCACAACTATTTAGAAAACATACCCCCTGTGACCACAAGAGCCACTCCTCCCTACCACCATTACACACACACAGAGATATGACCCAAACACTGACAAACACACACACACACACACACACCACCCTTCTAAGACTAACACAACACCCCCCCAGCCCCCCACACCCACCCAAACACAAACCATCACCCTTCTAAGACAAACAAACACCTATCCACGTACACACACACACACACACACACGCCCTTACCAAGCGGGTCAAGGCTGGTGCCAGCGGCGGTGGTGGGCCGCTCCTCTGGGCTGTAGGGTCTGAAGCGGGCGTTGAAAGTGTCTGTGATGCCGCGGGCCGACCGCCCCATTCCAGCAGGCTTGGGATGCCCACATCCCTGGAAAACCTGCAATTAAGGGGGGTTTCAGTGTGAGAAAACAAGGGCAGTTGTTTGGTTCCGGGGTTAAAAATGTCTACGATGCCTTGTGGATTGAATTACATGTGTTCTGTCTGGTATATAAACGTTGTTATATTTGATCTTGATGGAGACGTGATGGAGACGTGGCATTTTGAAGAAGCAAACAAAAAAGAAAACCAAATCAGTCAGATGTAATTTTGGTTATATTTTTCGAAAAATGGATCATGCAAGAACATTCAGTCAATCAGTGAATGAGCACAGATGACAAACAAAAAAGTCGACTCAATGAAGAGCAGAATCATCATCCTAACTATTCTCCTCGTAGCTCCTCAAAGTGAGCAACTGCGATTGTTGTGAGCTAATAGAAAAACTAAGCACACTAAGAAAACAGCAGGCATCCCCCAATAAGCAATGCAACAATACCAATTCAATTTCAAGGGGTACTGAACATCTCAGTTCTCGGAGACGGTGACATCTGAATACAGCCTGAGCTGAGAAGGCTGTTATGCAGTGTGTCTTTAAAAGTGTATTTCTCTGTTTGACCTTGTGAAGACCCTACTTTGGAGACCGAGTCAGGCTTAATCTCACTCCTCCTGTCAGTACAGTTTGCATATTGTTTTGCTTCCCTCGCCTCTCTTTAAGGCTGGACTTCCTGGCTGGTGTTGATGGAGCACTTTAATGCCATTCATGACTCTCCTGACAAGAGCTTGTCTTTCTCAGCAGTGATTTCCCCTAGTGCAGTACAGTCTGCTAGCATGGTGATTCCCTACTGTCTTAAACATATTCATTCTCTCTCTCTCTCTCTCTCTCTCTCTCTCTCTCTCTCTCTCTCTCTCTCTCCTCTCTCTCTCTCTCTCTCTCTCTCTCTCTCTCTCTCTCTCTCCTCTCTCTCTCTCTCTCTCTCTCTCACTCACTCACTCACTCACTCACTCACTCACTCACTCCTCTCTTTCTTTACCTCTCTATACCCTCTTTTCTTGCTCAGTCTCTCTCTCCCTCTCCTCAGAGCTGTAACGTAGCCGTGATATGACAGCCATGCTACAGAACTACATGGCTACAACACAAAGTCCACTCTCTGTCAAAATGTATTATAGAAAACTATACTGGTGCTGTAGGTCTGAACTGGAGCTGTCTGTTCTTTTCTCATGAAAGACGTCGACTAGGGGAAAAAAATCTGTGATTTGGAGCACCTTGTGGTGCATTTGTAGTGCGGTGCATTTTCAGTTTCAGGACAAACCTCGACAACTAAAGGCTCCTTTCAATACATACTCTCTCCCTATCGAGGGTTCCTGGAAAGACACTGTCAGATCACGTAAGATGTTCCCATACATTATTTGACATATTTCCTCTTTCTCGCCCATTATGGCTATGTGAAACATGCATGAGAGGGCTTTCAAAGAAGTTGAATCCACTCGACTTTCGCCATGAATATAAAAATCAACATGATGTTTTTCTGCTTGCATTCCATGGGACTCTCATGAAGGGGTATGGGAATCACTGGCACAAGACACAGCATACACACAGAAATGCTTTTAACCCTTGACTAAGGTCTTCTTCTGAGTCTGCTTATCAGATTTGTGGGTCAAGGTTTTATTTTCAACTTTATTTATTTATACAACACCAATAACAATTTAAATTGTCTCAAGGCACTTTACAAAGCCTAAACCCCTCGAGCAAGCACTAAGGCGACGGTGGCAAGGAAAAACTCCCTTTTAACAGGAAGAAACATTAAGTAGAACCCAGCTGATAAGGGGGGACCCATCTGCTTGGGGACAGCCGGGTAGAAAGATAGAAAAAAAGAAGGGGGCAGGATGAAAGGGAGAAGAAAAGAGAATCAGAAGCAAGCAGATTAATTCACACTACACAATATAAATCTTCTGGCTTCAGAAACCCTACTTTGTCAGGTGCTTCCTGCTATCTTAAACAACCTCTTTCGTTTTCGGATTAGAAGCGGATGAAGGAAAAATGGCAAAAAAAAGATCTTGTGCACCTGCATCAGTAATCAGAGGGGGTTTACCTTTGCTGAAACCTGCATGGTGTTATCCTGCATCAGTAATGAGAGGGGGTTTACCTTTGCTGAAACCTGCATGGTGTTATCCTGCATGGTCATGATGGCCTCGGAGATCTTGACATCTATGGGCTCCATGACGGCCTCTATGTTGAATGGTCCTTCCAGTCTCTCTGCCACCAACAGCATGGCATCTGTCATAGAAAGAGACAGAGGACACATTTATGTCGCATTTCATGAGCTTAGACCAACCAGCTAACATCTAAATGACAAACTATGCGTTAGTAAGATCACTGAGGATTATGAGATAGGCAGTCGGGAGTGAAGAACTTGTGACTGTTGCAGTGGAGTTTTCAGGAGGCAGACCCAACAGGTGAACTTGCTAAATGAAACAGAATGGATTCAAGGTGGTATAGGGGTTAGAGGACAATGACTGACATGGTAC